>NW_027362297.1:0-115629 GCF_039654945.1 Dendrobates tinctorius
GGTCCGTCCAGGCATGCCGGCGGATGCAAAAAATGTGGCGGATCCTCACAAAAACGGTTCCAATGGATGGCCATCCGTCAAAATCCGCCAGTAATGCAACTCAATGAGGAAAAAAACGGATCCTCAAAAAAAAAAAAAAAATGGCGGATTCGTTTTTTTCAAAACCTGGCGGATTTTGACTGATGGTCAAAAACGGAAGTGTGAAAGAGGCCTTAGTAGTTCCAATTCTCCTTGTTTGTTGCCCATGCTTTGTGCATTAGTAGAGAAACATTTTAGCTTGTGATTGGTTTCTCTTTCTCCAATATTTTTATTATTTAGATTTTTTTGTCTTTGTTCTTCCTTTCCACTTCTAATAGAGTTCTCAATAGCCTTTGTCAGGTGTATGGCTTTTTCTGGCCTTTTGCTTCCCTTCCCACATTGTTCTAGTTTAAAGCTCTCCTTATAAGTATAGCAAGGCAACTTCCAAATACATGTTTTCCAGCATCAGATCAGAATATCCACTTGGCGCACACCTTCCTGCACAAAAAAAAAAAAAAAAAGAGTGGTGGCAGAGCTCCCTACTGCACATGCTCAAAAGGCTCCTGTCCTATTAATACTCTACGACAACTTCCTGTCGGTGAAACAAGTAGGTGGCCATTTAAATTCAATAGTGATTACCTCCCCACACAAAACAAGTATTATTTGCCAATTACAGGTATGTATGAATTTTCTTATT
Source organism: Dendrobates tinctorius (assembly GCF_039654945.1). Classification (NCBI taxonomy): domain Eukaryota; kingdom Metazoa; phylum Chordata; class Amphibia; order Anura; family Dendrobatidae; genus Dendrobates; species Dendrobates tinctorius. The sequence goes on from NW_027362297.1 coordinate 716, forward strand.
ATATCTCCCTTTTTCCCTTATTTCCTGAGGAACACTTTAGTGGAGTCAAGACAGCTTTTTGGTCAATCATTTAAATTTTTTTTAATGGAAATAAAAAAACAAAAAAAAACAAAAACAGAAACAGAAACTGACCTAATCCAGCAGCCCTTACTGGCGGTGAAGAGCTCCTGCGAGTCTTATTTGCCTGCCAACATTTAGACCTAGTAAGAGTCATGCAAATTAACAAATCTCCCCTTTTGCCACAGTCAGCTTTTATAAAAGAACAAAAGTAAAAAAGCTCTGACAGATTAAACATTAACCCCTTTCCTACATTGGACGTAATATTCCGTCCATTTGACCTGGGCCCTAAGTCCCATGGACGGAATATTACGTCATAGTGATCAGCGGCGCCCACATGGTGTGCGCCGCTGATCGCGGCCGTGTGTCAGCTGATTATCACAGCTGACACCCGGCACAATGTGTCAGGGGCGGTAACTGCGTCTATGCCTGTGACAGATCGCTGATCTGTCACAGCGATCTGTCACAGGACAGTTATGTCCCCCCTGGGACAAAGTTAAAAAAAAAAAAAAGTGTAAAAATAATTTTTTTTTTTAAAAAAAAAAAAAATCGCTAAATTAAAAAAAAAAAAAAAAATTGCCTAATAAATTCATTTTTTGGAAATAAAAAAAACAAACAAAAAAAAAATAAATAAAAGTACACATATTTGGTATTGCCGCGTCCGTAACGACACGCCCTATAAAATTGTCCCATTAGTTAACCCCTTTAGTGAACCCCTTAAAAATAAAAAAACGAAGCAAAAAATAATGATTTATTATCATACCGCCGAACAAAAAGTGAAATAACGCGCGATCAAAAAGACGCATATAAATATCCATGGTACCGCTGAAATCTTCATCTTGTCCCGCAAAAAACGAGCCGCCATACAGCATCATCAGCAAAAAAATAAAAGTTATAGCTCCCAGAATAAAGCAATGCAAAAATAATTATTTTTTATATAAAATTGTTTTCATTGCAGCGCCAAAACATAAAAAAAAGACCTAAATGAGGTATCGCTGTAATCGTACTGACCCGAAGAATAAAACCGCTTTATCAATTTTACCGCACGCGGAACGGTGTAAGCGCACCCCCTAAAAGAAATTCATGAAACGCTGGTTTTTGTTCATTCTGCGTCCCAAAAATCAGAATAAAAAGCGATCAAAAGATGTCACATGCCCATAAAATGATACCAATAAAAACGTCAACTCGTCCCACAAAAAATAAGACCTCACATGACTCGGTGGGTCAAAATGTGGAAAAATTATAGCTCTCAATATGTGGTGATGTAAAAACTATTTTTACAATAAAAAGCGTCTTTTAGCGTGTGACAGCTGCCAAAAATAAAAACCGCCATAAATGGTAAATCAAACCCCCCGTTATCACCCCCTTAGTTAGGGAAAAATAATAAAATTAAAAGAAAATGTATTTATTTCCATTTTCCCATTAGGGTTAGGGGTGTGTTGGGGTTAAGGTTGGAGTTAGAATTGAGGGGTTTCCACTGTTTGGGCACATCAGGTGCTCTCCAAATGCAACATGGCATCTGATCTCAATTCCAGCCAATTCTGCGTTGAAAAAGTCAAATGGTGCTCCTTCCCTTCCAAGCTCTGCCATGCACCCAAACCGTGTTTTAACCCCACATATAGGGTATCAGCCTACTCAGGACAAATTGCAAAACAACTTTTGGGGTCCAATTTCTCCTGTTACCCTTAGGAAAATAAAAATTGGGGGCAAAAACCACCATGGTTACTTACCGGTAGCCGGTTTTTCCGGAACCCATGACAGCACCACATGAGAGAGGGATCCGCCCCGCCAGGACAGGAACCTACTGAGACATAAGGGGCGGCACCTCTCCCCCGCTTCAGTTGGGTTACAGAGCATTGAGAGGACTTCCCGGTTAGTTACATGTTTATCCAACACCACAACACTCAAAACACCCTACTAATTGTGCACACCATACAGTGAAAAAGGGGGGGAATGTACGGGTGCTGTCATGGGTTCCGGAAAAACCGGCTACCGGTAAGTAACCATGGTGGTTTTCCCTTCACCCATGACAGCACCACATGAGAGATTTTTGGAGACTTCGAAACACCTTAGGGAGGGACCACCGCTTGCAGCACCCTTCTACCAAAGGTTAAGTCAGCAGAGGAGGATAGATTTAATCTATAGTGCTTAAAGAAGGTTGAAGGTGAGGCCCAGGTAGCGGCCTTACAAATTTGTTCGATTGATACCTCTGCCTTTTCAGCCCAGGAGGTCGCCACGGCTCTGGTGGAATGAGCTTTGATGCCGTCAGGAATCGGGATACCACTAGCTGAATAGGCTACACTAATGGCTTCCCTGATCCATCTAGCAATAGTCCCTTTTGAAACCCCATAGCCTTTCCTGGCACCCTGAAAAGCTACGAATAGGGACTGTGACCTCCTCCACTGGCTAGTGGCAGATATATATTCTACAAGAGCTCTTTTAACATCCAGACTATGGAATTTTTCCTCCCCCAGATTTTTTGGATTTTCGCAAAAGGATGGAAGAACAATTTCCTGACCCCGATGGAAATCTGACACTACCTTGGGCAGATAACTGGGGTCTGTTCTTAACACTACCCTATCCTGAAAGACTTGCGTATAAGGAGGATTTACTGAGAGAGCCTGTAAGTCGCTTATCCTGCGGGCTGATGTGAGGGCTACTAACAGGATCGTTTTTAGGGTCAAAAACTTTAGGGGTAGCTGATGTAATGGCTCATACGGTTCTTTTGTAAGGGCTTCTAACACCAGGTTTAAATCCCAGGGGGCTATTCTAGGTATTGGAATAGGTCTAGCTCTATGGCAGGATTTAATAAATCTGGCTATCCACCTATCTGATGCCAGTTTGCAATTGTAGAGCGCCCCTAGTGCCGACACCTGAACCTTAAGTGTGTTTACTGCTAACCCCATCTGCAACCCAGATTGTAAGAACTCTAGGATGTCACTAATCGGAGGTTCTTTCCCTAACGGCTTACCCAAGAACTGTAGGAACTTATCCCATGTTCTGCCGTAGATGTTAGTAGTCACCGGTTTCCTGCTTTTTTGCAGAGTGGCCACCAGCCCAGGGGAGAACCCCCTATCTATTAAAAGCGACCTTTCAAATTCCACGCCGTCAGATGGAATCCTTTGACCTGAGCGTGTAATATTGGACCCTGAGCTAGTAGGTCCGGGATTTCTGGCAGAACCCAAGGATCGGAGAGGGACATCTTCCGTAGCAGAGCGAACCAGGGCCTTTTTGGCCAAAATGGAGCTATTAGAATCACCCTGGCTTGATCGTTTCTGATTTTTCTTACCACAGTCGGGATCAGAGCTACTGGGGGGAACGCGTAAGCCAGTCTGAAGTTCCACTGGATGTGCAATGAGTCCACTGCCCATGGGTTTTCCCTTGGGTTTAGAGAGCAGAACCTTTCTGTTTGCCTGTTGTGCTTGTTTGCAAAGAGGTCTATCACCGGTTCCCCCCAAAGCTGAATTAACTTTTGAAAAATGGATCGGTTTAGTGCCCATTCTCCTTGCCTCAGGGTATTGCGACTCAGGAAATCTGCCTCTATGTTTTCTGCCCCTTTTATGTGTAGGGCTGTCACGGAGTGTAGGTGATCCTCTGCCCTGCTCAGAATGTTTGTTGCTGCTTCCATTAAGGAGTGTGATCTTGTCCCTCCTTGGTGGTTGATGTATGCCACTGCTACCTTGTTGTCTGACATGATGCGTACATCTTGACCCTGGAGTAGCGGAATGAAGTGGTTTAGGGCCTTGCCCACTGCACACAGTTCTCTCAGGTTGGAGGATGCCTTCCTTTCTTGAGGTGTCCAGGAACCCTGACCTATGAGGCCCCTTAGGTGTGCCCCCCACCCCGAGGAGCTTGCATCTGTTAAAATTATATCTGTCGCCTGTCTGTCCCATGGTATTCCTAAGGTCAGATTTGTCTCGTTCAACCACCAGTTGAGAGAGTCTCTGGTTTTTAAGGAAAGCTCCAGCTTTCCTTCCAACCGCCCTCTTAGCGATCTTTGTGCTCTTAGTATCTCCCACTGGAGTTGCCGGGTGTGAAACTGAGCCCACCTGACCGCCGGAATACAGGATGTTAGGGTACCTAGCAGGGACATTGCTTTTCTTAATGTCATACATGGTTGGTTTCGGCCTGCCAAGGCCAGATTTTGCACCTTCTCTATCTTGGACTCTGGGAGCAGACACTCTTGCCTTTCTGAGTCCAGTATAAATCCTAGGAAGGTCTGTTTCTTTAGGGGTTGTAATTTTGATTTTTTGAAATTGACTATCCACCCTAACTCTTGCAAGGTGTTGATCACCTGAGTCAGCTGTGCTGTACAGTGGTCCTCTGAACTGCCCACTATAAGAAAATCGTCCAGGTATGGTATTATGACCGTATCGTGAATCCGGAGAAAGGCTGTCACTTCCGCTATGACCTTGGTGAAGACCCTCGGGGCTATGGATATGCCAAACGGAAGAGCCCTGAACTGAAAGTGCCTTAGTGTGCCCTGAATATAAAGCGCTACCCTCAGGTATTTCTGGTAATCTGGATGGATAGGGATGTGGTAATACGCATCCTTTAAATCGACTACGGCCATGAAGCAATCTTGATGTAGCAGCTTCACTGCCGTAGTTACTGATTCCATCTTGAAGGTCGGGTTCTTTATCCATAGATTGAGGCGTCTGAGATTTATGATTGTCCTGAACGACTGATCCGGTTTTTTTATTAGGAAAAGGGGTGAATAAAACCCCTTTCCTTCCTGTAAGCGTGGCACCTCGGACAGTACCCGCTTGTCTATCAGGCTCAGGATTTCTGTTTCTAAGGCCAGTTGTTCTTCGGTCATCTTCCTGATAGGTGTGATGACGACCACGGATTTTGGCTGACGAATAAAGGGGATTTTCAGGCCTTCTTTTAGGATGCTCAGAATCCAGGTGTTGGAGGAGATCTTTTCCCAGGCCTGGAAAAAGAGTGCCAATCTCGCTCCTACTGGAATACTGGCGTCACTGTGGTGACTTTTTGGAGGTGGAGGTGCCTCCACCAAACATAAACCCTGATTCTTTCTTCTTTTTATCCTCCCATCTTCTCCTGTCAGCGGGAGGACGTCCTCTATTGAATCTTCCCCTCCGAAAGGGCTGTCTCCTCTGATCCATAGGGAATCTGGGGAAGCCTTTTTTCTTATCGCCTGCTTTCTCCAGAATATCATCCAAGTTTTTGCCGAACAGGAATCGGCCATCGCAGGGGAGAGAGCACAATTTGGTCTTGGACTGAAGGTCACCCGGACAGCCTTTAAGCCATAACGCGCGTCTAGCAGCATTTGATAGTGACGCTGCTCTGGCTGTTAATCGCATAGAGTCCGCCGAGGTATCTGCCAGAAAAGCCGCTGCCCCGTGCAAGAGATACATGTCTGATAAGATCTTCTCTCTTGGGACCCTTGACGCCAGCTTCTCTTCTAACTGCTGCAGCCAGATCATGAGGGAGCGTGCCGTGCAGGTGCCCGCTATCGCCGGCTTAAGACCTCCTGCTGTTGCTTCCCATGCGTGCCTCAAATATGAGTCCGCTTTTTTGTCTAGCGGGTCTCTAAGAACCCCTGCGTCTTCCAAGGGCAGGGCCGACCTTTTGGAAGACCTGGACACCGCTGCATCTATTTTCGGGACTTTGTCCCATATTTCCGTATCCTTGTATTCAAAGGGGTATCGCCTCTTAGAAGCGGATGGAAGGGCCCCCGATTTTTCAGGCTTTTTCCACTCCTTCTCAATAAGCGCCTGGATTTTCGCGTTTACTGGGAAGGTTCGTTTTTTCCTCTCCTGAAGCCCCCCAAACATGACGTCCTCTAGGGTTTTGGCCGCCCTTTCTTCCTGTAGGCCCATTGTGGTTCTAATGGCCTTTAGGAGGGCATCTGTATCTTCTACAGGGAAACATGGCTTACCCCCTGTGTCACTATCTGAGGAGTCTGAGGAGGATGATTTTTCCGCCTGAGACGATACTGATGCGGAATCTGAGGGGGAACTAGGGAAATCCTTCCTGCTTTTTTTCCCTTTTTTCAATAAGGACTTAATTGAGCCTTCCATTTCTGACCTAAGGGCAGATATTAGATTGGCTGCGAAACTAGGTGCTTCCTCCGCCATAGTTCGCTGAATGCACGAAGCACAGAGATCTTTTTGCCAGTCTCTTGCTAGGGGAGATTTACATATAGCACAATCCCTATTGTTCTTCTTGCTTCCTGCTTTTCTGGGCCTTTCCTACAGGGTGAAGCATACAATAGAAAAACCCCCTATTAACATACTGCTGACATTCACGAAGATCACTCACCACCCGTAATCAAGGGTACCGGATTTGGAGGCTGCGTCGGAGCACCTGACCCGCGCTCTTTGGACCTTGAGGAGTGCCCCGACCTGCGGCTGGGGCGACTGCTGCTTGAATGGCTTCCATGCTTTCTGCCAGAGGGCTGTGAGGGAGGCAGGGACGCTGAACGTTCCTGCTCGGACTCCATCTTGCACCGCCGATCTACCGCTGTCTTCCCCTTTAAATCTGCATGCCTCCGCCTGGTGAGCGTCTTCCTCCCCTCCCCCCTGCGACCGCCGGCCCAGCGCTTCAGAAAGCCGGCCGGCGTCGCACCCGGCGCCATTACACCGTCGCCTTCTGCTGACGTCAGCCGGCGCACCCAGCATTCCAAGCGCCGCTGACGTCAGCGGCCGGAAGACGCCAGCGTCTCTCCCCTGCCACGGGGATCGAGATGCGGCGTGCGCGAGGGGAGGGCGGCGCGGTGGGGGCTTCCCGGAGCCACCGGGATCCCATCCACGCCCGCACGAACCCGGAGCCCCAGGGACCCCGGGGACTGCGCTTCCAGGACCCGACGGCCGGCGCTACAGGTAAGCTACCTGTTCTTCCCGCGCCGGGACGGGCCTGGGTCTTCTTTCTCTTCGCCCATGACAGGCACCGCCACAGTGGGATTCCTTCCAGGACAGGAACCCAACTGAAGCGGGGGAGAGGTGCCGCCCCTTATGTCTCAGTAGGTTCCTGTCCTGGCGGGGCGGATCCCTCTCTCATGTGGTGCTGTCATGGGTGAAGGGAAAATATCATTTTTGTGGAAAAAATGAATTTTTTTATTTTCACACCCGGTCGTTATAAACTTCTGTGAAGCACTGGGGGGTTACAAGTGCTCACCACACATCTAGATAAGTTTCTTAGGGGGTCTAGTTTCCAAAATGGGGGTCACTTGTGGGGGGTTTCCACTGTTTAGGTACATCAGGGGCTCTCCAAAGGCAACATGACACCCGCAGACCATTCCATCAAAGTCTGCATTCCAAAACGTCACTACTTCACTTCCGAGCCCTGACATGTGCCCATACAGTAGTTTTCTCCCACATATGAGGTATCAGCGTACTCAGGACAAATTGGACAACAAATTTGATGACTAAAAGATCATGTTTGTGGAAAAAATACAATTTATTTATTTTCACGACCGGGCATTATAAACTTCTGTGAAGCCCTTGGGGGTTCAAAGTTCTCACCACACATCTAGATAATTTTCTTGGGGGGTCTAGTTTCCAAAATGGTGTCATTTGTGGGGGGTTTCCACTGTTTTGGTACATCAGGGGTTTTCCAATCGCGACATGGTGTCCGATCTCAATTTCAGCCAAAAAAGTCAAATGGCGATGCTTCTCTTCTGAGCTCTGCCATGCGCCCAAATAGTCGTTTACACCCACATATGGGGTATCAGCGTACCCAAGACAAATTGCACAATAACTTTTAGGGTTCTGTTACCCTTGGGAAAATAAAAATTGGGGATGAAGAGATTATTTTTGTGGAAAAAATATGATTCTTTAATTGTACCGCTTACATTATAAACTTCTTTGAAGCCCTTGTGGGTTCAAAGTTCTCACCACATATCTAGATAAGTTCCTTGGGGGGTCTAGTTTCCAAAATGAGGTCACTTGTGGGGGGTTTCCACTGTTTAGGTACATCAGGGGCACTCCAAACGTGACATGGCGTCCGATCTGAATTGCAGCCAATTTTGCATTGAAAAAGTCAAACGGCGCTCCTTCCATTCTGAGCTCTACCATGCACCAAAACTGTGGTTCCCCCCCACGTATCAGGTATCAGCGTACTCAGGACAAATTGCACAATAACTTTTCCAGTCCAATTTCTCCTGTTATCCTTGGTAAAATAAAAAAAATTGAACCTGAAGTATTTTTTTTGTGAAAAAAAGTTAAAATGTTCATTTTTTTTTTAAATATTCAAAAAATTCATGTGAAGCACCTGAAGGGTTAATAAACTTCTTGAATGTGGTTTTGAGCACCTTAAGTGGTGCAGTTTTTAGAATGGTGTCACTTTTGGGTATTTTCTATCATATAGACCCCTCAAAGTGGCTTCAAATGTGATGTGGTCTGTAAAAATAAAATGGTGTTGCAAAAATGAGAAATCGCTGGTCAACTTTTAACCCTTATAAGTATAACTTCCTAATAAAAATATTTTGGTTCCAAAATTGTGCTGTTGTAAAGTAAACACGTGGGAAATGTTATTTATTAAGTTTTTTGTGTGCCGTATCTCTGTGATTTAAGGGCATAAAAATTCAAAGTTGGAAAATTGCGAAATTTTAAAAATTTTCACCAAATTTCCATTTTTTTCCACAAATAAATGCAAGTTATTTGAATGAAATTTTACCACTAACATGAAGTACAATATGTCATGAGAAAACAATGTCATAATCACCGGGATCCATGGAAGCGTTCCAGAGTTATGACCTCATAAAGGTACAGTGGTCAGAATTGTAAAAATTGGCCCGGGAGTTAACGTGCAAACCACCCTTGGTAGTGAAGGGGTTAAAGGGAGGGTTCCGCAATTTTTTTTTTAATTAAAAATCATTATTTATACACACAAAATTATTTTTAATACAAAATAACATTTTTTAACTTTAATATTTTTTATTATTAATTATTTTTGCAGCCACTGGGCGCTGCCATTTTGCTTTGCAGGAGTGTAAGGCCGGGGTCACACTAACCAACGCAAAATACGGTCAGTATTTTACATGCGTAATACGGATGAATGGCCCCTAAACAGTGCTCTGTATGTCATCCATAATCAAGGTGTGGTCGCGTATTTTGCGCATGTAAGCACCCGTATGGCGAGATTTTCTCGCAGGCTTGCAAAATGGACATATAATGGAGCCCTATGACAGGGTTTATAACACAAACCAAAGAATAGATATAGACACATAGAATGCATATATATATATATATATAGATATATATATATATATATATATATATATATATATATATATATATATATATATATATTCTATGTGTCTATATCTATTCTTTCATTTCTTTATTAAACCTGTCAGTGTGAGTTTACTGTATAGCGCACTGAATTGCCGGCTTTGCTAAAAGACACCGGGTGCGTATTTCTCGCAAGTCACATGTGTGGTCCGTGTGTAATCCGTATTTTTTGCGCACCCATAGACTTGCATTGGCGTACTACGGCCGTAGTACGCTGACAATCGCAGCATGCTGCGATTGGCACGGAGCGTAGAATACGGATGAGAAATATACGGCTGGTGCGAGGGACCCCATAGAGAATCATTGGTCCGTGTCTAATGCGTGCTTTTAGCGCCTCTCACTCGTCCGTATTCCTCGCCAGTGTGACCCCAGGCCTAAGAGACACTTAGGGTACCGTTACACCTAGCGATGCACCAGCGATCCCGACTAGCGATATGACGCAGTCAGGATCGCTGGTACATCGCTAGGTGGTCGCTAGTGAGCTGCCACACAGGCAGATCTCACCAGCAACATCGCAGGGGACGGGGGTCACTACTTACCTGTCAGATGCGGCGTTCCTGCGTCCTTCCGCCCGGCTCCACGCGTCGCTCGTCGTCACAGCAGGAAGCGCCGCAGGAAGTGGCCGACGAGGAATGATCCAGCAGCTTATCGCGCGACCAGCGATAATCAGCGGGGGAGCCGGTCGGAGGCAAGTATCACATGCAGCGATATCGCTAGCAATATCGCTGTAACGTCACAAAATCGGTGACTTTACAGCGATATTGCTAGCGATATCGCAGTGTGTAACGGGGGCTTTACACTCTGCAAATATGCCTTGGGCTTAGGAGACAGCAGTCGCCTGCCGACCCCACACCTAGCATTGCGATGCTCCCTGCTGTGATCTGGGTGATACTGTTTGCAGAGCCGAGTATCTAATCCCATCCTGTGTGATACTGACTGCTGAGCTGTGTATCTAATTCCATCCTGTGTGTTACTGTATGCTGAGCCGTGTATCTAATCCACTCCTATGTGATACTGTCTGCTGAGCTGTGCATCTAATCCGCCGATGTGTGATACGGATTAAATTATGTGTGATCTGTATGGCAGTATTATGTGAGAATTATATGACAGTATTATGTAAGATCTATATGGCGGTATTATGTGAGATCTATATGGCGGTAAATACTGACCAAATACTAAATGTGGCTTAATCAAAACTTATGCATCAACAGCAGCAGTAATATAATCAGATTTACATATTTACTTACAGCATTTTTGTAAAAGAAATATAAAACCATATTTGCAAGTCGAGAATAACACCATCGACCATGAACAAGCAGCAGTTTCTCCAAGTATCGGAACCTTGGCACAGCAAAGTCACTGGCCATCACAGCCTGCAGCGAGAAGGTAGGAAGAAACAAGCAAAAAATAAAGCAAAATCACAGCTTAAATTATGCTCATAATTGAGTTTGTAAATTTAAAACTTAAGCTACAATCCCACGATAAAGGACACACTGTGCTAGACTGAAGCAAGTAAAGCAATCCTGCAACAATATTCTATATGTGTAACAGAAACACAGATGTTCACTTTGCGCTGTGTAATTAGATGTGTGTATTCTACACATTACAGCAATTTTCACAACCAGAATTCTGTTTGATTTGCTGGGTTTAGCATTTGCTCTTGCAAGCGTAATGGAGTGCAAAGCAAAATCAATTTCCCTTATTGAGTATAATGAAGTGCATTGGGAGGTTAATTCAATTTGTTGCATATTCAATGACTGCAACCACGAAGGGTCAATCATGTTTTATCCACTTTAAAGAATAAGAAAAATGCCCACTCATCTCTAGTCTATATAATGCGGCTTTAGCGGGAAAATTGATAGGATTTTAAAGGAAAAAACAATTAATTCTTGCTCCATAAATCAAAAGTGCATGCAAATATAAGAAACTTTGCAATATACATTATTCGAGAACTCTGCTTTTTTATCCTCCTGGACTGGTCATTCATTCTCAATTCACAGGCATAATCTATCTTCACTGAATACAGATTTTACCATTACTAAGACCGGAGATGACAGTCATTGCTCATTAAGTTCTATGGAGAATTAGAACTGTCCTTTCAGGGAGCTTTCAACATAATGTCTGCCTTCCTTTAGCTCCTCCCCTCTCCATAGAGCCCTACAAGTACCAACTGACATCTCCTGTCTCAGTAATGAGAAAATCTGTTTTCATGGAATACGAATTCTACACGTGAATTGAGAGTAAAAGATCAGTCCAGGAGTTGAAAGAACATCATTCATCTAATAAAACATTATTTTCATGTGTAATATTGATTTATCGAATAAAAATTAAAACAACGGTTACGCTTTAACATTATCTTCAATTTGCAACAGGGCAAATCACTAAACAGAATTGCCTTGTAGACAAGTTGGACCATTTGTTCATTTCCAGCTCCAGTTGCACTGTATATGTGTGTGACTGAAGTGTAAAAACACAAAGGATCAGTACCATAAAATATTTTCAACGAGAATTATTTTTAGGCTCACAGAAAAGATAAAGTAACCATTTTTTAAAGTACCACAATTTCAATTTTTTTTTTTATTATTATGACAATGACCATAACCAACAGAGAACATGTGGGAAATTTGCACAGAATTAGTAATAAATGATACATAAAGCCTAAAGAAAAATAAGGTTGTAATGTAATTGGTTGTCCAAATAGTTAGACGATCATTTACAACCTAATCAAATTTGTTTTACTTTTTAACTCCATCCATTACTAATTCTATACAAATAGCGCTCATACCTTACAAAGTCCAGGCATAGACAAAAACTGGAGAAGTGGAACTCCTATCTATAAACTAAGCTTTAAATAGCTTTTTACACCTTTATGAAACTTTACTTCATTATTTTCTACTCTCTGAAGTAAGAATGCGTGTGGGCACCAAGAAGCTCTACTCAGTAATCCAGTACTGTGCCATCTGTCTCCCACAAAATTCAGACACTTTCTATGCACTATCTTCTCTTGTCAGAGGACAACAGCAATAAGTGTTCGTTCACACGTGCGTATAAACTGGAAGAGCAAAATCTGATTAAAAAAAAAAAATCAGATAGCGCTAGTACCAATGTTATTCAGTGAGGCAGTGCCGATCAGTATTTTTTCTCAGGTGTATTTGGCATGAGAAAAAAAAAAAAAAAATCACAGTATGCTGAGATTTAGTTTCGAAATCTGGTGGGTGTGAAGAAAAAAAAAATGGCATGCCATACGGACGACACCCGATTTTTACTGATGCATTACAATTCTGTAAGGAAGGTAACAGCCGCAATTAGTCTTATACAGCACCATTTGCTGAGTAAAAAACACGGATTGCATACGGATGACAAGTCAGAAAAAAATCGCCCCACTCTCCTGGATGAGAACAGGCCAGCTTATGTATAGGCAAATGTAAACAAACTGTTACACTTAGGGTGCAGTCAGGCAACCTTATAACACAGGACAACAATTGCATCGCAATGCTCGGACTGGCCGACGGCTCTGCTGACCTGAGTGTGACACCATGTATTTCTACGCAGCTGTTACAGTCAGGTCAGGAGAGCTGCCGGTCAGTCTGTGCACTGTGATGCGAGTCGTCCATGTTATACAGCTGTCTGACTGCGCCCTTATCTCGGACAAGCAGTGAAAACTCAGCAAAGCATTTCGACACTTCCGGGCCATAGAACATAATGGCGTATGCCGGCGCATGCGCAATGATTTTTTGCTTTGCCCACAGTTAGGCAACGCAAACTGTGTGGGAGGACATTTCAATGCACATGTGCGGCAACTCTATGGGATCTGTGATATTCAGATCACAATACGTACAGCAAGCCGAGGACAGGGGGGGGAGAATAAGCCCAGCCCATAGGGGCCAGACAGCGAAGATTTACATACAACGCAGGAGAGCTAAAAACAATATTTATGCATCAAAGGTGGGGAGTCAGGGGTATCAAAAGTACTGCTATAATGCTTAAGTGACACTAAATTGAATGATATCTCTTACCATAGAAGAAATAAAAGCAGGACAAAAGGCACAGCTGTATGACCTCGGGTTAATGAAGCTGCACACACATCAGGGAATACGGGTGCCACTTCCAAGGAAAAAATTTTGTGTATCCATAGAGAAGAAAGCGGATAGGCAATATCCTTTATTGTGGCATCATATTACCAACAGCAGCCAGATAAAACAATGGAGCAAATACAAACGACGATCGTTTCACGCTTACGTTGCGCTTCAACAGGTCATCGACCTGTATTTGCTCCATCGTTTTATCTGCCTGCTGTTGGTGATATGATGCCACCATAAAGGATATTTTTTGCACGGGACGGATCGTGCCTATCCGCTTTCTTCTCTATGAATGATGTCTCTACATCATATCACAAAAAATGGGTGACAGATTCCCTTTAAAAGGTTCAGCACAAGTTCTGCTGTAAGACATTCAGCCACCAGTGGTTTGTTTTGGAGGGTACACTGCTATCATATTTAAACAGAAATGACATGACAAATGAACAAGCACACAGCTTGGGACAGGGAGAACTGCTCTGGGAGAAGCTGATGCTACAGGCTAGTGATTTTTTTTTAAGATTATAACAGCAGATTGTTAGAAGTTGAGGTGAGGGAGATGAAAAGATAACTGATGTATATAAATCAATGTGCTCAAGAGAGGTGGCTGGTAGATACATTCTAGGAGAGGAGTTAACTCCTATCGCACACTCTCAGCCGGCATCTGGGCAGGAACTAGTGGCTGATCTCCTAGGAAACTAGCTGTACACTATAAAAGATAAAAGCCCTCACTGCAGGAGAATAACAGCCAATTGACTTTGTTTTTCCATTTCAAACTTGCTAATTAAAATAATTTAATACCTCGAGAATACATTTTTAAGCAAAAATATGAGTCTGAACTTGCCTGCATTCCCTCCTGACCAGATATCCCAACACCAACATCTGCTACCTGGATCATACTGACATCATTCGTTCCATCACCTATGAAGAGGATCAAAAATAGGAATGACAAAAAGCAGTACAGCAGTGGGGGAACATATAATAGAAATTAATATGCAAAGAATGATAAAACATCCTTATAAAAAGATACATTGCTTAAATTATGACCAGTAATAAGGCCGATCATCAATGAAATTTCACTTTATAAAAATGATCTTATAGCTATACATGCCAACAGTCAAAACGATCCCACCAACAGTGCTGACAATAACTTGAACCCCATAAAAGGGGTAGCGTTCCAGCAAATTTGTAGCGAAAGTGGCCTTAAAGAGAATGTGTCAGCAGACAATTTCCATTTCTTTAAATCATATTTTTATGTAAAATGTTTTCCTTAAAAAATGTTTTTCATGTTTTACAAATGATCTATGTAAAAAAAATATTAATCAGGGGTCTTGCAATTTTCACTGGGCACTAAGCCTTACACTAGACTCATATTTCCTGATCATTACAGCTACTTGGATATAGACAAGAGACTGGCTCTAACTCATTAACTATTCCAGGCATACTTTGGAATAGAAATGAAAGAATTGTCCAGTTCTACGATGTGGTCAAAATATACTATTCTTTTATTCACTCCAATTCATGTGATACAGACGAGGTTAAAATTCCAGCATAATACAGGTAATTGCTTGCGTTCTCAACGCGTTTCTGGTGACAACGCACCCTTAATCATGATCAATGGTTCACCACATCGTAGAGCTGGACAATTCTTTTATTTCTGCAGTTCAAGCGCCCAGACACGGTGGCTCCGTGCTCTGATGGTCAAGATGCTTTCTCTGGTGAGCTGGAATATTTGATTTATTGTTATACTTTGGAGTAGGAGTCTGAGGCTGTGTGCCCACGATGCCATTTTTAAGCGTTTTTGCCGCGATTTTCGGCACGAAAACGCTGCGAAAACGTTTAAAAATCTTGTACAGAACGCACCCCATGCATTCCTATGGCATTCCGCACATGTTGTGCTAATGCTGCGCTTTTTTCCGTGGCGGAATCGCATCGCGGAAAAAATTGCAGCATGCTCATTCTTTTGTGCGGAATCGCAAAGAATTGCTGCGATTCCGCACCCATAGGAATGCATGAGAATCGCTTACTTCCCGCATGTGGCTATGCCCACCATGCGAAAGTTAAGAGTCTCATGTGCGGTTGGTACCCACGGTGTGGAGGAGAGGAGACTGTCCTCCAGGCCCTGGGTACCATACCCCTGTAAAAAAAAGAATAAAAAATAAAAAAATCGGGGTGTATTTACCTTCCGGTGTCCCGCGCTGCATTCCCAGGCCTCAGCGGTCCCAGTAATGCCTGCGGCAAGGTCCTGTGATGACGTAGTCTCGCGTGACTCTAGCGGTCTCGTGAGATCGCTATAGCAACGAGAGACCAACGTCATCACAGGTCTCGCAAGGCATTATTGGGAACGCTGAGGCCTGGGAATGCAGCGCGGGACGTCGGAAGGTAAATACACCCCGATGTTTTAATTTTTTAATCATTTTTAACATTCTATCTTTTACTATTGATGCCGCATAGGCAGCCTCAATAGTAAAAAAGCTGGTCACACTTGGCAAACACTATGTTTGACAAGTGTGACTAACCTGTCAATCACTTTCCAAGCGATGCTTCAAATCGCTTGGAAAGTGCTTGAATATCGCATGCGAAAATCGCGAACATAATCGCAGTAAAACCGCGCGATTTCTGGGAAGGAGTCCGGTTTTCAGTGTCCGGATTTAAACGCAACGTGGGCACATAGCCTGAATTTTAAGCTAAGTGACTGGTGTGAAAAGTGTCATTTTTTTTTATACATATATATTTTAAGATAGATAGCTATATGGCAAACAGAAAATACAAGGCAAACCATAAAAAAATAAATTCAAGATAAAAACCTGAATTAAAACGTAGGTTATTTCCTAATTACACATTCACTTTAATTCAACAAGATTAGGGATATAAATGTTGGAAAGTAAGTTAGCCATTTTTGCAAAGTTGTTTTTGGGATTTACAGAGTATGTCAGGTTATACAACAGCATACCTATTGCTAAAGTCATTGCTTTGAGCTTGTCTCGAACAAGCTTCACTACCATGCTCTTCTGGAGAGGAGTAGAACGACAGCAGAGAACAGAACGGCATTTTCGAGCCAGTGAAATAAATTTATCTGATTGGGATGAATCTAGTGCAAAGGCTAGTGTTTTGCCATCGATAACAAGTCCAAGATTTGGGCTTTTTGCAGATGAAGGTAATGAAAAACCAAAGTCAACATTCCAAGTAGATCGTTCCTTCGAGTTATTTGGAGTCTTGGACTCCACATAGTGCAAACACTGGTCAAGCAAAGCAGCACAGGCATCCTACAAAAAAAGAAAGTATTGGTGAATAATGTGCAGATACAATGAGAAAAAAATTACAGCTGTTTAATCCCTTCATGCCGTGGCCATTTCACGTTTTAGGTTTTCCTTGCCTTTTTCCAAGAGGCATAATAACTTTATTTGTCCATCAATATTGCCATATGAGGGCTTGTTTATTGTGGGATGAATTGTACCATTTAATTTTTTTGGATTTTTATTAACATCTTCACTATAAACTGACTTGGCAATAAGATTTTCCAGGTCAGCACGAGTACGCAGATACCAAATGTCTATATTTTTTGGGGTTTTTTTTTTTTTAGATCTGTAACATTTTCATTTTTCGGGTTGGGAGAGGGCCTATTATTTGCATCCTGAGCTGACGTTTTCACCGATACAATTTTGGGTAGATACAATATTTTGATAATCCATTATTGCAATATTGCGACGACAAAAAACTCTAATTCCGGCAGGTTATTTTTTCTCCTTACATAGTTTACCAATCGGATTAAAGCAGTTGTCCATTATTTGGACAACTTATTGTCAGACGCCTTGCTTGGGCCCGATAAAATAATAAAACTTCTACTCACCTCCTGTGCCGGCACAGTTTCAGAGGTGTTGGCACTCATTCTCCCTGGGACTCTTGTGTGGTGTTGTGACACATGACCACAGCGTCCAATCAGCGCTGACATCTCTGTCTTTGCCTTTAGACAAATCTAACATGAAGAGGAAGGGAGAAATCAGCTGCCTCCCGGACTTCCTCTTCAATTCATCTGAAAGCGGGGACAGTGACGCCAGCGCTGATTGGGCTTCGGCATCACATTTCACAACACCGCACAAGACCTCCGGGGAGAACGAGTGAAAACAACGGGGGAACGGCACTGGCACAGGAGGAAAGTATAGGCTTTATTATTTTATGGGGGCTAAACATTTTGATCAAGAAGGGGTTGTCCAAGTAGTAGACAACCCTTTTTTTTTTTTATTTTATTTTTTTTTTATTTTGACAGATTGTACATTTCTGAAAGCAGCAATATCGATGTTATTTTTTTTTGTCTTATTTTCAATGGGGCAAAAAGGGAATGAACTTGTGTTGTTTTTTTAAAAATTTTTTTGTACTTCTTACTTTAAAGTAGTCTCCTTAAAGAGACTTGAAGCTGTGATCGTCCGATCGCCTGTGCTATTAATAGCAGGGCTTCAGCACTGCTATGTATAGCAGAAATCACAGGCATGTGGGTCATCAGAAGACTCACGGCTGTTCTGACAGCTCATCAGCGACACCGATCAACGTTATCAGGGCCCCACGATCACATAACAGGTGCGCCGATGGGCGGATTGAATGACGGGCTTCCGGCTGTCATGTGTTAAATCCTGCAGTCAGTGATTTGACAGGGGGATTTAACTGGTTAACAGCCGTAAGCAGAGCACCGCTCCGCCCGTGGCTGTTAAAAGTACAAGACGATTAATTAAATCAGCAACCATGTGCGGGGAAAGATCCAGGCTCTGTGTTGTAAGCCTGTATCAAAGTCAGGGGCACGACATAGGAAATAAATATACGTCATATGCCATGAAGGGATTATGGATTACACAGGACAAAAAGAGGTTCTAAAACAATTGTGTGGTCTTTTTGGTGGCAAAACTCAGTAGGCCATCATGTCAGACTTCAATAGCCATAAAAAAGCCCTATGGAGTAGCTAGTTAACAGAGGTTCATAGAAATTTGCTGCTGGTACTTATTACACTACATAAGACACACAATTGTGAAGTGATTGACTATTACAATTAATTGCCCTGTTGGGTTTGACATTTATTGGCCATGTAATTATATGGAGAAGTTTTTTTTCTATACTTCCATATACATGTTTATATATTAACTTTAACAGTTGGTGCTGGATTAAAGTTTTTTTTGCTATCTTGTATTGATCTGAAAATTTGTTTTGAATACGGTATATCCCGTGCATAACATATTACGCATAACACAAAACTTTCATGGAAGCAGATAGACGATTCCTTTTTACATTGATTTCTTGTCTACAGATCAGCCGTAACATTAAAATGATTGATTATCTTAAAAACTATGGGGTGCCAATGAACAGTTAATTCTGCAAGAAGATGGGTTGGAAGCACAACAAAATGCAGGACCATAAGGACCTGAAAAATTTCGACAGGTGGAGTTTTTACGCCTTAAAAAATAATCTGCCGCCAACATGTTGGTGCCGTATGTTTTAATACGTGTTCATAGGACTTGTGGAATCCATGTCCTGATGAGTCACAGTTGTTGAAGCAGCATGAACAGGCCGACAATATTAGGTAGGTGTATTTTTAGGCTATGGTGGTTTTAATGTTAATGCTGTAGATGGGTTTTCCATGAGTTAATATTGCTTTTTCTACAGATGTTCAATATGACTGAGAAATTGGAAATTTAGAAACCAAGTTAAAAGATTATTTTCAGCATCATTAATGGTTGAAAAACATGCAACCTTGCACTTCAGATAAAAAATCCTCTCCATTCTAAAGGGCAGAGGGATTTTCAATTTTATTGTTTACTACCTGCTGTCTAGATTACTGGTCACTGCTACAATCTATTAGCAGTGGACAGTCTCAAAGGCAAGAAGCGCAGTGCTTGTAAGCTCTGTTCTACAAAGCTTGTAATCAGAGCTTCAAGGCTGGCAGGAATGTTGGATCTGGCCAGTTCAATGGCAATGCGCTTTGCTCCAGGTTCAAAGCTGCCTCTGTGCCTGTTGCATTGAAGAGATCACAGTTCAGACTAGCGGCGCAACGATGTTGCTTGTTCAAACTTTCAATGAGCATACCACCACCATGAAAGCAAAAATCCAGAAAACAGGGTTGAGGTGCCTGCTTAACTTCCTGAACTCTTACAATTTTGAGAATTACAGATGATGGAAACTACTATCCTCAGAAAGAAAAGACTTATACAAACATCAGCCCTGATAAAAATGTAATACAAGAAACATACATATAAAAGAAAAATGGGCTACTGGAAAAGTGCAGGCAATGCTACGAGGGCGGTGAAGAAAATATAATCTAAAGATCTCTTTTCTGAGGGCCATACAGCCCGTTCCTTGGATCTGAGTTGTTTGAGATTTCTAGATTATCTTTGCTCCACCATTGTTATAGCGTATTTGTGCAATAGCCTAGAGTCTACATTTGTTTCTTCTACAAATTTGCTTTTGTTTTGCACTTTTACTAGATCTGGTGTTTGTATATATCTTTTGATTGCAAGTCAAAGCTAGATCCAAGTTATTATTTAACCTTTTTGGGAGAGGAGGGGTAAGGGTTAGGTCAGGACGCATACCTCTGTGCATTCGTTTGTGATGACTTTATAAACATTTAAAAAGCACCAAAAATGCTGTTTGTTGCTCCAATTTGAGAATTAAACTTACCATCTTTCTTAATAAGCCTGTGTCTGAAGCCTTTGAATATATATTGTATTAGTTATTTAGGGTGACACTATTTTTTATCACACATAATCTGTCTCTTTGTCTTTTCCTTGTGTGATTGTACACCGCTGTTAATATTTCAGTGCTTTCCTGCCTCATTTTTCATAAGAATGTGAAAGTTATGAAAATGTTCTAATTGTCTTCTGTTCCTTCTCGAAGGTCCTAGGCTTTTAGTTGAGTCGTGGAGTCAGAAGTCAGGGAAATTGAGTAGTCAGAGGTTTGGCTGACTCCACATCCCTGACGTCAAGTTATTGTTGCAGAGTGTTTTAGGAATGCAGTATTCATGAATGGTCTGCAAAATTGTTTAGATAGGTTATACATGTCTCAGTTAAATGCAGGTGAATTCTAAGATCTAAGCTTTACCAGCAGAACATGGCACAGTACTTTACCCCTCAACCGGTTTGTGTTCTTCCCAGACACCTTGTGGTGCCATCTCTTTCCCAGGTAATTTATGCTTAACATGCTGTAAAAGAAAATGTGATGCATGACATCAGCCCACCTTCTCTTTCATTCTTCTTTTGGTCCAGTTTGGAAGTTAATGGATCTTTTGTGAATATTTTTGGTGGCCAACAGTGATCAGCATGTGCACTTTAATTGAACTGTAATGGTGCAGTTTCTGTCACCAGATTAAATCTGTGGGCAGTACTGGTGATCAAAGTGATGTCAGTACCAGAAGCTCAGGTTGGCGCAGGCTCTGTTCAGCCAGAGATGCTAGTATGGCTTAGTATAGTGCCACCCAATCCAGCAGTATGGAGTGATTTTTTCCCGGCTATGGCTAATGGGACAGCTCCACACCCTACTTAAACTCCCAGCATAATGTTGTGAAATGTTTGTTCTTGTTTAGTCCTTTTATCTTTTGTTCAGCCTCTTTGATTCTAGTTTCTGACCTAGGCTCATGCTTAGACTAACCCCCTCTGCTTGATAATTCTGTTCTTGTCCCTCACCACCTGGTATTGACATGGCTTTCTGACCACCCCTCTGCCAGCAGCCAGTTGTCACTCTGTGGACCCCACCCAGGGGTCCCAGTGAAAGCCCAGATTCCTATACAGGGATTAAAGAGTAAATGCCACAGCACTACCTGGGATCTGTTAGGGTACCGTTACACTTAGCGATGCACCAGCGATCCCGACAACGATATGGATCGCTGGTGCATCGCTAAGTGGTCGCTAGTGAGCTGCCAAACAGGCAGATCTCACCAGGTACATAGCAGCGGTCGGGGGTCGCTACTTACCTGTCAGACGCAGCGATCCTGACGTCCTCCCGCCCGCGTCCACGCGTCGCTCATCGGCACCACAGAAAGCACCCGACGAAAAATGGTACAGGACGTTCTCGAGATATCAGCGATAATCAGCGGGGGAGTCGGTCGGAGGTAAGTATCACATGTAGCGATATCGCTAGCAATATCGCTGCTATGTCACAAAACCAGTGACGTTACAGCGATATTGCTAGCGATATCGCTATGTGTAACAGGCCCTTTAGATAGAGTGGCAAGGTGTGTCTAAGGAAGCCCTATTAGAGCTGACAGCCTTCAACTGAGAGTGCTCCTGGACACACACAGCAAGCTACAAAGGACTGCTTTTTCTGACCACTTTCTATCATAGCAACAATTAACTTTTTCAACAATTTGTGTTGTGATGGGTCTTCTGTGGCTATCCTTCACAATCCATGTGAATCTGTCACGATTCCTCTGCCCAGAGTGTCTGGGACTCTGTGATGGACAGCTCTGTCATCCTATCCTATGCTGGGGCGTGCTGAGCTGTCGGTGTTGATTGACAGCTCGGTTGACCTATCTGACTGGAAGGTGCAGAGATTTCCACAGGTGCACCATGTTCTTGGTAATTGCCCTGCTATTTAGATGAGCTGTCTGGGCCAGATCATTGCCAGTCAAAAGCTTGTTCTCTCTGGTGTGTTCGCCTGTACCCTGTGTTGTAAGTTCTGATCTTCTGCTGCTGCTGACCTTTGGCCCGTGTTCAGACTACCCGTTTGTTATTGCCCCTTTGCATCTGATATTCCGTTGCTGACCTTTGGACCATGTTCAGACTACCCTGTTTATTATTGCCCCTTTGCATCTGATATTCGGCTGCTGACCTTTGGACTGTGTTCAGACTACCCATTTGTTATTGCCCCTTTTGCTTATCCGCTATTTCTCTGGCATACTGACCCTGGCATGTGACCTGACTTGCGACTTCGTATTTTCCCTTGGCTTACTACGTGATCTTTTGGTATTGACCCCGGAACGTCTCACTGCACCGATTCATGGCCTAGCCGTGGGTTGTGACTAGCTTCACAGAATCCAAGTTTCTGTTGCCGATTCAACGGTCATTTTTCCTTTGTCTACTTTTGGCAAATACAGACTACTGCACATTTGGAACACCCCACAAGACCGGTGGATGCTTAGTCGTAATTTTATCCATGTCAAACTTGCTCAGGTGATTACATCGTTTTTTGATTCCAACACCACGGACTGTTCACTTGCTACATTATTTTATATCTGACCCTTTAACAGGTTGTTTGGCTACTTAATAATCAATGTTTTTCACTGAATCTGTCAGACATTTAATATTATTGCTGATTGATGTATACAGTGGGGCAAAAAAGTATTTAGTCAGTCAGCAATAGTGCAAGTTCCACCACTTAAAAAGATGAGAGGCGTCTGTAATATACATCATAGGTAGACCTCAACTATGGGAGACAAACTGAGAAAAAAAAATCCAGAAAATCACATTGTCTGTTTTTTTTTCATTTTATTTGCATATTATGGTGGAAAATAAGTATTTGGTCAGAAACAAGCAATCAAGATTTCTGGCTCTCACAGACCTGTAACTTCTTCTTTAAGAGTCTCCTCTTTCCTCCACTCATTACCTGTAGTAATGGCACCTGTTTAAACTTGTTATCAGTATAAAAAGACACCTGTGCACACCCTCAAACAGTCTGACTCCAAACTCCACTATGGTGAAGACCAAAGAGCTGTCAAAGGACACCAGAAACAAAATTGTAGCCCTGCACCAGGCTGGGAAGACTGAATCTGCAATAGCCAACCAGCTTGGAGTGAAGAAATCAACTGTGGGAGCAATAATTAGAAAATGGAAGACATACAAGACCACTGATAATCTCCCTCGATCTGGTGCTCCACGCAAAATCCCACCCCGTGGGGTCAGAATGATCACAAGAACGGTGAGCAAAAATCCCAGAACCATGCGGGGGGACCTAGTGAATGAACTGCAGAGAGCTGGGACCAATGTAACAAGGCCTACCATAAGTAACACACTACGCCACCATGGACTCAGATCCTGCAGTGCCAGACGTGTCCCACTGCTTAAGCCTGTACATGTCCGGGCCCGTCTGAAGTTTGCTAGAGAGCATTTGGATGATCCAGAGGAGTTTTGGGAGAATGTCCTATGGTCTGATGAAACCAAACTGGAACTGTTTGGTAGAAACACAACTTGACGTGTTTGGAGGAAAAAGAATACTGAGTTGCATCCATCAAACACCATACCTACTGTAAAGCATGGTGGTGGAAACATCATGCTTTGGGGCTGTTTCTCTGCAAAGGGGCCAGGACGACTGATTCGGGTACATGAAAGAATGAATGGGGCCATGTATCGTGAGATTTTGAGTGCAAACCTCCTTCCATCAGCAAGGGCATTGATGATGAAACGTGGCTGGGTCTTTCAACATGACAATGATCCAAAGCACACCGCCAGGGCAACGAAGGAGTGGCTTCGTAAGAAGCATTTTAAGGTCCTGGAGTGGCCTAGCCAGTCTCCAGATCTCAACCCTATAGAAAACCTTTGGAGGGAGTTGAAAGTCCGTGTTGCCAAGCGAAAAGCCAAAAACATCACTGCTCTAGAGGAGATCTGCATGGAGGAATGGGCCAACATACCAACAACAGTGTGTGGCAACCTTGTGAAGACTTACAGAAAACGTTTGACCTCTGTCATTGCCAACAAAGGATATATCACAAAGTATTGAGATGAAATTTTGTTTCTGACCAAATACTTATTTTCCACCATAATATGCAAATAAAAGGAAAAAAAAAACAGACAATGTGATTTTCTGGATTTTTTTTTTCTCAGTTTGTCTCCCATAGTTGAGGTCTACCTATGATGTAAATTACAGACGCCTCTCATCTTTTTAAGTGGTGGAACTTGCACTATTGCTGACTGACTAAATACTTTTTTGCCCCACTGTATATGAGTACTAGTATGAACCTCACAATTTAGATTTTTGGAACTTTATGCAACTGCATTGCTGTGGGGCATGATTACACTAGAAATGAGTGATGCCACAAGCAATATGTACTACTGCATAGCATAAATACATTTTATAACACTCTGAATACTAATGCCACTTCATGGGCAATATTTGTTGGGAAACATAAGGAAATTGGATGAAAACCCTATAAATATCGTGCATCAGGCTGAGCTGTAACATCGTTTAAAATATGTATGGTAATACGTATTCCTAGATAGGTTCTTGAAGCTCTTTGCTGCTCCATATGTTCTGAGGGTTTCAGATCAATATGGCTTAGCTGCAGCAAAAGTTATAAGACTAAAGTCAGCATAAAACACAATAAAATTATTATCTCTATATGATTTGCTAGAAGCGGGCACTCCCCCAACTGCTAATGCTAGAAAATAATCAGCAATTTCTATGCCTGATCTTTAAGCACAAAGAACATATATCACATTTTTGTACGTCTTCAGCATTCATCCTCGGACTCAAACTGTTGAGATTGCAAGTAATAAGATCAGTAATTAATTAAAAAGGAAATGAGCTTTTATTGACCACTGACAGAAGTACAATTTCAGCTTTATAGCAGTTCATAGTTTACCTTCACCTTTTAGTGAACCGTCGCTTACCTATCAGGACACTAAAGCTGCAGAAAATTCCTAACAAGCACACCATCTCCCAAATAGGCACTTTTACAAGAGGGATAGATGAAGGCATTCACCCCCCAAAGAAAACCACCTGCAAGACTGTCTGAATTACGAATATCGATTAGATTTATAGACACCATGTTTGCATTTTCTAACCCCTTGAGGAATCATTTTTTCTGCCAAGTAGCTGCATGAAACTTTTCTTCCTTTTGGGAAACAAAATTGTACATTATGTTGGTGCAAATCTTTGGTACGTCCATATATTAGGGGTTCAAGCTGATTTGTCACCAGGTATGATCATGTAAACTGCACACATTATTAAATTGATGTATAAGATCGGATGTGGTTGGTATACCGCACTTACAGTGAAAAAAAATCCATAACAGAATGGCTTTTCAAACCTTTTTTGAACATTTTATTTTTGATTAAATAATATGAATTTACATGATCTATGGGACCATATTCTATATTATCGACAGCATTTGCTATGATGAATCATTAATAGGGGATTTATTATCAGACGCATTGTGAAAAACACTCTAAAATCTCATTGTGATAACTTAACCTAATGGTAGTTTTTCTTCACCAATTTCTTCTGTATCTAGCTTCCATATATTAATAGCGCCTTATGAACTGTAATTTCACCACTAACTGTCTGCACAGAACACAAGTGCACTAGTTAGATACAGATGGGTACCGGTAGGAAAGTACGATGGCTTGTTTATTTTGGTATTTTTTTTGCCTGGACAACCCCTTTAAAATGTGTGCTAGAAAAAAATACTTGACCAAATATTAAAATTGATAAGTAGAACTCTTACCATAGATTCTGCATTTAAAGTGATGAGATCATCATCATGATCCAGAAGCTTGCAGGAATACCCTATATTTACAGCTGTTTCCTGTTTATCTCCAGTCAAAACCCAGATTTGCAGTCCAGCCTTGCGCAGCCTTGTAATAGTTTCTGGAACGCCCTCCTGTAAGCGGTCTTCTATGCCTGTAGCACCTGATTGAAATAACATTGTCTGGTTTAGAAGACCCATTAAATTCACATCTTTTAGATTATAGACTAAGTCAGGTAGGCGGCTTCAAAGGGAGCGCCAGGCTGGCGGTGGAAATAAATACAATGAGGATGGTCCGCTGCAGCTCCGGCCGGGTACCTCAAGAGGATCAGACAGGATAAAAGTAAAACAGACCGGTTATATGGAGCGCAAGTGACGCAATTCAGCTGGTATTAAAAGTCTTCATTTATTAGTTTCCACAACGCGTTTCAACGGAATGGCTCAGTCTTCCTCAAGTGGCAGTTATACATAGAGTGGGATGGTTAAGGTATATAAAGGTGAAGCAGCAAATGAAAATTAAGAAGCAATTAATCAGAACGCCCACATGAATAAAAATGCAAATTAAGACTGCACTAAAAAATAAAAAAACGGATGCAATATAAAACACATAGACTAAAACCAATCTAAAAGCGAATAAAAAACAAATAAAAGCAATGTACATGAAAAATTATCACAACGTACATATATTATGTGACTCTCTCAATGGTGAGGTTTAACCCCTCAGGGGCCAGTGTGCCCAGTTTAAAACTCCAGAAACTCTCCCTTCGTATTAGACTATAGCACCGGTCAGGAAAATCACGTGGAATCTGGTCAATGACAATAAGTTTTAATGAATTCCAATTCTTTTCGTGCACTAGAGAAAAATGTTTAGAAAGACTATGTAACATGAACCCATTTCGAATATTTTGACGGTGCTTATTGAGCCTTGCATGCATCGTCTGTATCGTCCGACCGATGTTTTGCAAACCACAACCACACTCAAATAACATAGCAAGATTGGCAATTTACATGACAGTTGATTTTAAAAGGCAGATCTCACCAGCGACATCGCTGGTGACGGTGGTCGCTACTTACCTGTCAGACGAGGCGATCCTGCGTCCTCCCGCCCAGCTCCACGCTAGTCTCTCCACAGGAAGCTGACGATGAGAAACGGTCCAGCCTGTTCTCGCGCGATCAGCGATAACCAGCGGGGGAGCGGTCGTAGGTAAGTATCACACACAGCGATATCGCTAGCAATATCGCTATAACGTCACAAGTTATAGCGATATCGCTTAGTGTGACAGGCCCTTAAGAGTTCGATTTTTCCGAAAAATCGTTCTGGGTTGTGCGGGTATGTGTGCTGATAGTATAGAGTCCCCTTTCAGAATAAACCAATATTTTTTAAGTAGGTTACGTATGGTGACATGGGATTGATTAAAAGTAGTGATAAAACTCCAGTTCCCTAGATCGGAGGATTTATCAGGCATATTCTCCTTAAACTTTATTTTCTCAATGCATTTCTTTTGTGTGAATGCTCTAGCCCTAGTGAAGGCATCACAAACCAACTTCTTTGGGTAGCCTTTGCTCCTAAAACGATTTTTTAGGATCTCGGCCTCTTTAAAAGAAAAAAAAAAAAATCAGTGTCCTCCATTCAGTTCTTTCTAATCCTCCAATATTGCCCATAAGGGATGTTTAAGATCCACTTAGGGAGGTGGCCACTGCTAAAGCTGAGATAACTGTTTACATCCACCTTCTTGAAGTGGGTGGAGGTTGAAAAACGACCAGATGGATCGACGTGCACCATTAGATGCAAAGATTGAATCATTGTATTGGATATATTGGCTGTGAATTTGAGTCCCCAGGAATTAGAATTCAGGGAATGGGCAAAATCAAGTGCTTCCCGTTCAGACCCAGTCCAGATAATGAAAAGGTCATCAAAAGGTCATCAATGAAACGACGGTACATAGCATCTTTTAGATTAGACTCAGCAACAAATGGTAATTCACAAGTGGCAGAATTTCAGTTACAGAAATTTCTGAGACTGAAAATCAGAACCATTATCTCAATGGAGCTGTTGTAGTTGCAACCACAGATTTCTGCAGGTCCTATTCAGATACATGGAACAGACAAATTGCTGGGGTGTGTAAATATACTAAAGGTAGCCTCACATATTGCATTTTTCTTTTGTGGTACAATTTATATGAAACAATCCCATTCCGATGTATGGAACAGATTTCTAGTGTCAGAAATGTCTGCAACAAAATCTGCAGCGTGGGAATTCACCCTTCTATTTCCTGCAATTAGCATCTAGTTGTCCCCATATTGCTAATTAGCAATATGACTGGATAACTAATTAGATAATGGTCTACGTTTATTTGCTAAAATGAACAGTTCTGAAAGATAGAAATCTGTTTCTTAATTGAGGACAGATTGAAGACAAGAGTGAAATTTCTATTCTGAATCTTGGAAAAATCACTTGCATCATTGAAGATACAAAGCAGCGTTTATTTCTGTAAGAAAAGGGCATCAAAACCAGTGATCTGATAAATTGTCCTCTGTATGGTTAGCTTTAGGGCTCATACCCATCACCGTTAAAAAAAAAAAAAAAAAAAAGATTTGATATTGATCGAGAAAAGTCTGACAAGTGTTATGCGATTTTCATGAGAGTGCAGTGCGATTTTCGTTTTTTGACACAAATGGTTAGACTTTTCAAATTTATAATTATCCGGAAGGTGCCGTCCGGGTTGGTCACCAGAAAAAGAGGGGAATAGAAGCCTCTGCCCCTCTCCTGCAGGGAAACCTCATGGAGGACTCCTTTCTTTACTAAGCTTAGGACCTCGTTTTCGAGCACTTTTATTCTCGTATAGAGGATCTTAGTGGAGTTACCACGTATTTTTTGAGGTGGGAGAGAGAGAGAAAGTCTATCCTTAGGCCCGAGGTGATCAGAATTAATAACCAAGGGCTGTCCAAGATTTCCATCCACAAACTGTCAGTTAGAAGGTTTCTTGTCTCGGGATAAGTTACCGAAGAGGACCTCTATCTCCTCTTCTCTCATCCCACTCCCTCGGTGACCTCCTCTGAAAGAACTTTGTTATGAAATGACCTTTTAAAAGCTATAGGCCCCAGGTTTGGGCATCCCTTCATTTTATCCCCTGCCTTTGGAGAATGTGATCCAACGTCTCCCTGAATAGGAACTTCGTTTCACAGGGGATCAAGCATAGCTTCATTTAAGCTAGTAAATCCCCTGGCCAACATTTGAGCCACAACTTTCTTCGGGCTGCGTTTTGACAGGGCTGCCGCTTTGGATGATAATCTTACTGAGTCGGCTGACAAGTCCGCCGAGAAGGCCGCCTGCTCCCCTTATTCTTGGAATAGATTCCTGAATCGTTTCCCCTGGGTGCACCTTCCCTCAACTATTTATCTAGTTGATCCACCCATACCATAAGGCTCTGGAGGTACATGTTGCCGCTATAGCTGGCCTATTGCTTCCCAAACACCCTTGAGGAAGGTATCGGCCTTTTTATCTAAGGGGTGATTCAGAGTAGCCCTGTTCTCAAAGGGGAGTGCAAACTTTTTTTTTGAGGCCTTGGCGACAGCTACTTCGGATTTTGATGCCTTGTCCCAAGATGTGGACGCCCCTTCGTCAAAGGGATATTTCCTCTTAAGGGAAGAGACTGCCTATCCGGCTTTCCCCCCCCCTTTTTTTTTCCCCCTGTACATTCTCGCTTAGCAGGAACACCCTGCGTTTCTTTTGGCCCAGTCCCCCAACATTATGTCCTGGACTGGCCTATCAGGGCGAGGATCTGCCACCCCCATGGTAGATCTTACTGCCTTTACCAGCGTGTCTACCTCCTCTAGGGGAAAACAATGACGGCCTCCTGTTTGCTTGTCTGAGGATGATGAGCCGGTGTCCGAGGTATATGAGGTAATCTCCTCTGACGTCGAGACATGTGACTGGGAACCCGCTATGGCGTTCCTCCCTTTAACTCCCCCCCCCCCCCCCATGTCAGGGATGAAACCACCATGGTTACTTACCGGTAGCCGGTTTTTGCTGAACCCATGACAGCACACCCGAGAGAGGGATCCACCCCACCAGGACAGGAACCTACTGAGATATAAGGGGCGGCACTTCTCCCCCGCTTCAGTTGGGTTACAGAGCATTGAGAGGACTTCCCAGTTAGTTACATGTTAATCCAGCACCACATCACATAAATGCACCCTACTAATTGTGCACACCCATACGGTGAAAAGGGGGGGACTATACGGGTGCTGTCATGGATTCCGGAAAAACTGGCTACCGGTAACCATGGTGGTTTTCCCTTCACCCATGACAGCACACCTGAGAGACTTTTGGAGACTTCGAAACACCTTAGGGAGGGACCACCGCTTGTAGCACCCTTCTACCAAAGGTTAAGTCAGCAGAGGAGGATAGATTTAATCTATAGTGCTTAAAGTAGGTGGAAGGTGAGGCCCAGGTAGCGGCCTTACAAATCTGTTCAACTGATACCTCTGCCTTTTCAGCCCAGTTGGTCGCCACGGCTCTGGTGGAATGAGCCTTGATGCCGTCAGGAATCGGGATATCACTAGCTGAGTAGGCTACACTAATGGCCTCCCTAATCCATCTAGCAATAGTCCCTTTTGAAACCCCATAGCCTTTCCTGGCACCCTGAAAAGCTACAAATAGGGATTGGGGCTTCCTCCAATGGCTGGTGACAGATATGTATTCTAGCAGGGCTCTCTTAATGTCCAAACTATGGAACTTTTCTTCCCTTGGATTCTTTGGATTATCACAGAAGGATGGGAGGACAATCTCCTGACCCCGATGGAAATCTGATGCTACCTTAGGCAGATAAGCGGGGTCTGTCCTTAGCACCACCCTGTCCTGAAAAACTTGTGTATAGGATGGATTTACTGAGAGAGCCTGCAGGTCGCTTATTCTACGGGCTGATGTAAGGGCCACTAAAATGATTGTTTTTATGGTCAGAAACTTTACGGGGAGCTAATGTAATGGCTCATATGGTTCTTTTGTAAGGGCCTCTAGTACTAGGTTTAAATCCCAGGGAGCTATCTTGGGTATTGGAATAGGCTTAGCCCTATGACATGATTTGATGAACCTGGCTATCCATCTATTTACTGCCAAGCTGCAGTTATAGAGCGCCCCTAGTGCAGATACCTGAACCTTAAGTGTATTTACCGCTAACCCCAGCTGTAATCCTGCTTGTAAAAACTCCAAGATGGCACTAATCGGGGGTTCTTGTTCTAATGGCTTACCTAGGAACTGTAGGAATTTATTCCATGTTCTGCCGTAGATATTAGTCGTTACCGTTTCCTACTTTTAAGCAGGGTGGCCACCAACCCCGGAGAGAAACCTTTACCCCTTAAAGGCGACCTTTCAAACTCCACGCCGTCATATGGAATCCCTTGACCTGTGCGTGGAGTATCGGGCCCTGGGCTAGAAGGTCCGGGATTTCTGGCAGAACCCATGGATCGGAGAGGGACATCCTCCGCAGTAGAGCAAACCAGGGGCTTTTTGGCCAAAATGGGGCTATTAGAATTACTCTGGCTTGATCGCTCCTGATCTTCTTGACCACTGTTGGGATCAGAGCGACTGGGGGGAACGCATAGGCCAGCTTGAAGTTCCACTGAATATGCTGAGAGTCCACTGCCCATGGATCTTGGGTTTAGGGAGCAAAACCTTTGTGTTTGCCTGTTGTGTTTGTTGGCAAAGAGGTCTAGCACTGGTTCCCCCAAAAGCTGCGTTATTTTTTGGAAAATGGACCGATTTAGGACCCATTCTCCCTGCCTCAGAGTATTGCGGCTTAGGAAATCGGCCTCTATGTTTTCCGCCCCTTTTATGTGTAAGGCTGTTAAGGAGAGTAAGTGTTGCTCCGCCTTGCCCAGGATGTCGTCTGCTGCTTTCATGAGGGAGTATGATCTTGTTCCCCCTTGGTGATTGATGTATGCCACCGTCACTTTGTTGTCTGACATGATGCGAATATTGCGATCCCTGAGTAGGGGAAAAACCACCATGGTTACTTATCGGTAGCCGGTTTTTCCGGAACCCATGACAGCACCACATGAGAGGGATCCGCCCTGCCAGGACAGAAACCTACTGAGACATAAGGGGCGGCACCTCCCCCCGCTTCAGTTGGGTTACAGAGCATTGAGAGGACTTCCCGGTTAGTTACATGTTTAATCCAACACCACATCACTCAAAAACACCCTACTAATTGTGCACAACCATACGGTGAAAAGGGGCGGGGAATATACGGGTGCTGTCATGGGTTCCGGAAAAACCGGCTACCGGTAGGTAACCATGGTGGTTTTCCCTTCACCCATGACAGCACCACATGAGAGATTTTTGGAGACTTCGAAACACCTTAGGGAGGGACCACCGCTTGCAGCACCCTTCTACCAAAGGTTAAGTCAGCAGAGGAGGATAGATTTAATCTATAGTGCTTAAAGAAGGTTGACGGTGAGCCCCAGGTAGCGGCCTTACAAATCTGTTCAATTGATACCTCTGCTTTTTCAGCCCAGGAGGTCGCCACGGCTCTGGTGGAATGAGCCTTGATGCCGTCAGGAATCGGGATACCACTAGCTGAATAGGCTACACTAATGGCCTCCCTAATCCATCTAGCAATAGTCCCTTTTGAAATCCCATAGCCTTACCTGGCACCTTGAAAAGCTACAAATAGGGACTGGGACCTCCTCCACTGACTAGTGACAGACATGTATTCTAATAGAGCTCTCTTAACATCCAAACTATGGAATTTTTCCTCCCCCAGATTTTTTGGATTCTCGCAGAACGATGGGAGGACAATCTCCTGACCCAGATGGAAATCTGCTGCTACCTTAGGCAGATAAGCGGGGTCTGTTCTTAACACTACCCTATCCTGAAAGACTTGCGCATAAGGTGGATTCACTGAGAGAGCCTGTAAGTCGCTTATTCTGCGGGCTGACATAAGGGCCACTAAAATGATCGTTTTTAGGGTCAGAAACTTCAGGGGTAGCTGGTGTAAGGGCTTCTAGCACTAGGTTTAAATTCCAGGGCGCTATTCTGGGTATTGGGATAGGCCTAGCTCTATGGCAGGATTTAATGAATCTGGCTACCCATCTATTTGATGCCAATCTGCAGTTGTAGAGTGCCCCTAGTGCAGACACCTGAACTTTAAGTGTATTCACCGCTAATTCCATCTGCAACCCCGATTGCAAGAACTCCAGGATGGCACTAATCGGGGGTTCGTTCCCTAACGGTTTACCTAGGAACTGTAGGAACTTATTCCATGTCCTGCCGTAGATGTTAGTAGTCACTGGTTTCCTGCTCTTTAGCAGAGTGGCCACCACCCCGGGGGAGAACCCTCTATCCATTAAAAGTGACCTTTCAAATTCCACGCCGTCCGATGGAATCCTTTGACCTGAGCGTGGAATATTGGGCCTTGAACTAGTAGGTCCGAGATTTCTGGCAGAACCCATGGATCGGAGAGGGACATCATTCGTAGCAGAGCAAACCAGGGCCTTTTTGGCCAAAATGGGGCTATTAGAATCACCCTGGCTTGATCGTTTCTGATCTTTCTGACAACTGTTTGGATCAGGGCCACTGGGGGGGGAACGCATAAGCCAGCTTGAAGTTCAACTGGATGTGCAATGAGTCCACTGCCCATGGCTTCTCCCTCGGGTTTAGAGAGCAGAACCTTTCTGTTTGCCTGTTGTGCTTGTTGGCAAAGAGGTCTATCACTGGATTCCCCCAAAGCTGCGTTATTTTTTGAAAAATGGACCGATTTAGCGTCCATTCTCCTTGCCTCAGGGTATTGCGACTCAAAAAATCTGCCTCTATGTTTTCTGCCCCTTTTATGTGTAAGGCTGTCAAGGAGTGTAGGTGTTCCTCTGCTCTGCCCAGAATGTCGTTTGCCGCTTTCATTAGGGAGTGTGATCTTGTCCCTCCTTGGTGGTTGATGTATGCCACTGCTACTCTGTTGTCTGACGTGATGCGTACATTGCGACCCTGGAGTAGCGGAATGAAGTGACTTAGGGCCTTGTTTACTGCCCACAGTTCTCTCAGGTTGGACGATGCCTCCCTTTCTTGAGGTGTCCAGGAACCCTGACCTATGAGGCCCCTTAGGTGTGCCCCCCACCCCGAGGAGCTTGCATCTGTTAATATTATATCCGTCGTCTGTCTGTCCCACGGTATTCCCGAGGTCAGATTTGTACCGTCCAGCCACCAGTTGAGAGAACTCTGGTTTTTACGGAAAGCTCCAGACTTCCTTCTAAACGCCCTCTTAGCGACTTTTGTGCTGATATCATCTCCCCCTGGAGTTGCCGGGTGTGAAACTGAGCCCACCTGACCGCCGGAATACAGGATGTTAGGGTACCTAGTAGGGACATTGCCCTTCTCAATGTCATAAATGGTTGGTTTCGGGCTGCCAAGGCCAGATTTTGCACCTTCTCTATTTTGGACTCTGGGAGCAGACACTCTTGCCTTTCTGAATCTAGTATAAATTCCAGGAAGGTCTGTTTTTTTAGGGGTTGCAATTTGGATTTTTTGAAATTGACTATCCACCCTAATTCTTGCAAGGTGTTGATCACCCGACTCAACTGCGCCGTACAGTGGTCCTCTGAGCTGCCCACTATAAGAAAATCGTCCAGGTATGATATTATAACCGTATCGTGAATCCGGAGAAAGGCTGTCACTTCCGCTATGACCTTGGTGAAAACTCTCGGGGCTATGGATATGCCAAACGGAAGAGCTCTGAACTGAAAATGCCTCAGTATGCCTTGAATATAAAGCGCTACCCTCAAGTATTTTTGGTAATCTGGATGGATAAGGATGTGATAATATGCATCCTTCAAGTCAACTACGGCCATGAAGCAATCTTGATGTAGCAGCTTCACCGCCGTAGCCACTGATTCCATCTTGAAGGTCTGGTTTCTTACCCATCGATTGAGCCGTCTGAGATTTATAATCGTCCTGAATCCTGAATGATTGATCAGGTTTTTTTAATCAGGAAAAGGGGTGAATAGAACCCCCCTCCTTCCTGTGTGTGTGGGACCTCGTAAAGTACCCGCTTGTCTATCAGGCTCAGGATCTCTGCTTCTAAGGCCAACTGCTCTTCGGTCACCTTCCTGATGGGTGTGATGACGACCACAGGTTTTGGCTGGTGAATAAAGGGGATTCTCAGGCCTTCTCTTAGGATGCTCAGGATCCAGGTATTGGAGGAGATCTTTTCCCAGGCCTGGAAAAAGAGCGCCAATCCCCCCCCCCCCCCCCCACTGGAATGCTGGCGTCATTGTGGCGATTTCTTTGAGGCGGAGGTACCTCCACCAAACATAAATCCCGACTCTTTGTTCCTTTTATCCTCCCATCTTCTCCGGTCAGCGGGAGGACACCCCCTATTGAATCTTCCCCTCCGAAAGGGCTGTCTTCTCTGATCTATCGGGAATCTGGGGAAGCCTTTTTTCTTATCGCTTGCTTTCTCTAGAATATCGTCAAAATTATTTCCGAATAAGAACCGACCATCGCAGGGGAGAGAGCACAATTTAGCTTTGGACTGTAGGTCACCCGGGCAGCCCTTCAGCCATAAGGCGCGTCTAGCAGCATTTGAAAATCCTGCTGCCCTAGCTGTCAGCCGTATAGAGTCCGTCGAGGTATCTGCCAAAAAGGCTGCTGCCCCGTGCAAGAGATACATATCTGCTAAAATTTTCTCTCTTGGGACCTTTGATGCCAGCTTCTCTTCTAACTGTTGCAGCCAGATCATGAGGGAGCGTGCCGTGCAGGTGCCTGCTATCGCCGGCTTTAGTCCTCCTGCTGTCGCTTCCCACGCGTGCCTCAAATATGAGTCGGTCGTCTTGTCCAGCGGGTCTCTAAGAACCCCTGCGTCTTCCAAGGGCAGGGCCGACCTTTTTAGAAGACCTGGATACTGCTGCATCTATTTTTGGGACTTTGTCCCATATTTCCACATCCTTGTGCTCAAAGGGATATCGTCTCTTAGAGGTGGACGGAAGAGCCCCAGATTTTTCGGGTTTCCTCCACTCTCTTTCAATAAGCGCCTGGATTTTCTCGTTCACTGGAAAGGTCCGCTTTTTTCTCTCCTGAAGCCCCCCAAACATGACGTCCTCTAGGGTTTTAGCCGCCCTTTCTTCCTGTAGGCCCATTGTGGTTCTAATGGCCTTTAGGAGGGCATCTGTGTCTTCTACAGGGAAACATGGCTTACCCCCCCGTGTCACTGTCTGAGGAGGATGATTGTTCCGACTGAGATGAGACTGATGCGGAATCTGAGGGGGAACTAGGGGGATTCTTCCTACTTTTCTTCCCTTTTTTCAATAGGGACTTAATTGAACCCTCCATTTCTGACCTGAGGGCAGATATCAGATTGGCTGCAAAACTAGGCGCTTCCTCCGCCATAGTCCGCTGAATGCAAGAGGCACAGAGATCTTTCTGCCAGTCTCTTGCTATGGGAGATTTAAATATATCGCAGTCCCTATTGTTCTTCTTGCTTCCTGCTTTTCTGGGCCTTTCCTACAGGGTAGACATACAACAGAAAAACCTCTATTAACATAAATGCTAACATTCACAAAGATCACTCACCACCCGTAATCAGGGGTACCGGACTCGGAGGCTGCATCGGAGCACGTGACCTGTGCTCTTTGGACCTTGAGGAGTCCCCCGACCTGCGGCTGGGGCGACTGCTGCTTGACTGGCTTCTATGTTTTCTGCCAGAGGGCTGTGAGGGAGGCAGGGACACTGAACGCTCCTGCTCTGACTCCATCTTGCACCGCTCGTTCTGCCTCTGGCTCTTCTTTTTAAATGACGCGCCTCCGTCCTGGTGAGCGACTCCCCCCCCCTCCCCTGCGACCGCTTCAGAAAGATGGCCGGCGTCGCACCCGGCGCCATTGTACCGTCGCCTTCTGCTGACGTCAGCCGGCGCACCCAGCATCCATAGCGCCGCTGACATCAGCGGCCGGAAGAAGCCAGCGTCTCTCCCCTGCCATGGGGATCGAGATGCGGCGTGCGCGAGGGGAGGGCGGCGCGGTGGGGGCTCCCCGGAGCCACCGGGATCCCATCCTGTGCCCACATGAACCCGGAGCCCAGAGGAACCCCGGGGACTGTGCTTCCAGGACCCGACGGCCGGTGCTACAGGTAAGCTACCTGTTCTTCCCGCGCCGGGACTGGGCTCTTTTTTTTTTTTTTTTTTTTTTCTTCTTTCTTCGCCATGACAAGCACCGCCACAGTGGGATTCCTTCCAGGACAGGAAACCAACTGAAGCGGGGGAGAGGTGCCGCCCCTTATGTCTCAGTAGGTTTCTGTCCTGGCAGGGCGGATCCCTCTCTCATGTGGTGCTGTCATGGGTGAAGGGAAAAAGTGGGTTTGGGCTTTGTTCACCGCCCACAATTCTCTGAGATTGGAGGATGCCCTCCTTTCTTGAGGTGTCCAGGACCCCTGGCCTACGTGACCCCTTAAGTGCGCCCCCCCACCCCAGGGAGCTTGCGTCTGTTAGAATCACGTCTGTCGCCTGTTTGTCCCAAGGTATTCCCGCGGCCAAATTTGTACTGTCTAGCCACCAGTTGAGAGAGTCTCTGGTCTCTAATGAAAGCTCCAGGCCTCCTTCTAAACGCCCTCTTAGCGATCTTTGTGCTGCTAGTATCTCCCACGGGAGTTGACGGGTGTGAAATTGAGCCCACCTGACCAACGAAATACAGGACGTCAGGGTGCCTAGCAGGGACATCGCTTTCCTCAACGTCATCTGAGGTTGATTTCGGGCAGACCAAGCGATGTTCCGTACCTTCTCTATTTTGGCCCCCGGAAGCAGACACACTTGCTGTTCTGAGTCCAGGATAAATCCCAGGAAAGTCTGTTGCTTTAGGTGTTATAGTTTTGACTTTTTGAAATTTATTATCCACCCCAATTCTTGTAAGGTGTTGGTCACCTGGCTTAACTGCGCAATACATTGGTTCTCGGAGTTGCCCACTATGAGGAAATCGTCCAGATAGGGTATTATGACTGTATCGCGAATCCGAAGGAAAGCTGTTACCTCCGCTATGACCTTGGTGAAAACTCTCGGGGCTATGGATATACCAATGGAAGAGCTGTAAATTGGAAACGCTTCAGTACGCCTTGAATATAAAGAGTTACCCTCAAGTATTTTTGGTAATCTGGATGGATAGGGATATGATAATATGCATCCTTCAGATCGACTACAGCCATAAAGCAATCTTGATGTAGTAGCTTTATGGCCGTAGTCACTGACTCCATCTTGAAGGTCTGATTCCCTATCCACCGATTGAGTCCTCTGAGGTTTATAATCGTCCTGAACGATTGGTCCGGTTTCTTGATCAAAAAGAGTGGTGAACAGAAACCCCTTCCCTTCTGTGTGTCTGGGACTTCGTAAAGGACCTGTTTGTTTATTAGGTTCAGGATCTCCGTTTCCAAGGCCAACTGTTCTTCGGCTGCTTTTCTGATAGGGGTAACCACGAACACGGCTTTCGGCTGGTGAACAAAGGGGATTTTTAGGCCTTCTCTTAAGATGCCTAGGATCCAGGTATTGGAGATCTTTTCCCAGGCATGGGAAAAGAGTGCCAACCTCCTCCCTAATGGAATACTGGCGTCATTGTGGTGATTTTTTTGAGGTGGAGGGACCCCCCACCAAACATAAATCCTGACTCTTTTTTCCTTTTGTCCGCCCATCTCCTTCTATCGGCCGGAGGACGCCCCTATTGAACCTTCCGCCCCTCCGAAAGGGCTGTCTTCTCTGCTCTGTTGGGAACCCTTTTTTCCTATCGCTCGCTTTCTCCAGGATGTCGTCTAGGTTCTTCCCAAATAAGAACCGACCATCACAAGGGAGAGAGCACAGTTTAGCCTTAGATTGCAGGTCACCCGGACAGCCTTTAAGCCAAAGTGCCAGTCTGGCAGCATTTGATAAACTAGCCGCTCTGGCCGTTAACCTCATAGAATCCGCCGAGGTGTCCGCTAAAAAAGCTGCTGCCCCATGCAAGAGATACATATCCGCCAATATCTTCTCTCTTGGGACCTTTGATGCTAGTTTTTCTTCCAACTGCTGCAGCCAGATCATGAGGGAGCGTGCCGTGCAGGTGCCCGCTATTGCCGGCTTTAATCCTCCCGCTGTCGCTTCCCATGCATGCCTCAGATAGGAGTCTGCTTTCTTGTCTAGTGGGTCTCTAAGAACCCCTGAATCTTCCAGGGGCAGGGCAGATTTCTTAGAAGACCTGGACACTGCTGCATCTATTTTTGGGACCTTGTCCCATATTTCCGCATCCTTGTGCTCAAAAGGGTATCGCCTTTTAGAGGTGGAGGGAAGAACCCCTGACTTTTTGGGTTTCCTCCACTCTCTTTCAATAAGCGCCTGGATTTTTTCATTCACAGGAAAGGTACGCTTTTTTCTCTTCTGGAGTCCCCCAAACATAACATCTTCTAGGGTTTTTGTCGTCTTCTCTTCCTGTAGGCCCATTGTTGTTCTAATGGCCTTTAGGAGAGCATCTGTGTCTTCCACCGGAAAACATGGCCTACCCCCTGTGTCACTGTCTGAGGAGTCTGATGAGGACACCTGTTCCGATTGAGACGAGGTCGAAGAGGAATTTGAGGGAGAACTAGGGGGATTTTTTCTACCTTTCCTCCCTTTTTTTCAATAGGGTCTTAATTGAACCTTCCATCTCCGACCTAAGGGCCGATATCAGATTAGCCGTGAAACTAAGCGCTTCCTCCGCCATGGTTGCTAGGGCTGTTTTACATATGGCGCAGTCCCTATTATTTTTCTTGCTTCCTGCTTTTTTGGGCCTATCCTACGGGGTCAAACATACACAGAGAAACCCTATTAACATAAATGCTAGCATTCACGAAGATCACTCACCACCCGTAATCAAGGGTACCGGACTAGGAGGCTGCGTCGGAGCACGTGACCTGTGCTCTCGGCATCTCGAGGATTCTCCCGATCTGCGGCTGGGGCGGCTGCTGCTTGACCGGCTTCCATGTTTGCAGCCAGAGGGCTGTGAGGGCGGCAGAGACAAGGACCTCTCCTGCTCTGACTCCATAGCTGCACCGTCTGCCCCTGCCACAGCTTTTAAATATGCCTCCGTTCTGTGAGTGTCCTCCGTTCAGTTGCCTCCCCTCCCCCCTGCGACAGCCGGCCGACCACCTCCAGAAAAGCCGTCCGGCATCGCACCGGGCGCCATGACACCGTCGCCTGGTGCTGACGTCAGCCGGCTCGCCCACAATCCTTTGCACCGCTGACGTCAGTGGCCGGAAGACGCCCGCATCTCTCACCTGTCAGACGCCCCGGGGATCGAGATGCGGGTGCGCGCGAGGGGAGGGCGGCGCGGTGGGGGCTTCCCGGAGCCACCGGGATCCCACCGACGCCCACATAAACCCGGAACCCCAGAGGGCCCGGGGACTGTGCCTCCAGCACCTGACGGCCGGCGCTACAGGTGAGATACCTGTTCTTCCCGCGCCGGGAGGGGCTGGGTCCCTTTTTTTTTTTTTTTTTCTCTTCTCTTTCTTTTTCTTCGCCCATGACAGGCACCGCTGACAGTGGGGTTCCTTCCAGGACAGGAACCCAACTGAAGCGGGGGAGAGGTGCCGCCCCTTATATCTCAGTAGGTTCCTGTCCTGGCGGGGCGGATCCCTCTCTCAGGTGTGCTGTCATGGGTGAAGGGAAAAAGGGGGGTACTCTGAACCTCTGAACTGATTACAGCTCTTAGGTCCGCGGGATTCACGGCGCCTCATCTCATGAGATTGGTAGGGCTCTGCTACCAGTGGGGCATACCCCGTTCTTTGTTTTCCCCCTTCTTATTTCCCTGATAAGGGAAAAGAAGTCTTAAGGATCTGTCACACTAAGCGATATCGCTAGCAATATCGCTATAACGTCACTGGTTTTTGTGACATTATAGTGATATCGCTATGTGTGATACTTATCTCCGACCGCTCCCCTGCTGGTTATCGCTGATCGCGCGAGAACGTCCTGGACTGTTTCTCGTCATCAGCTTCCTGTGGCACCGACGAGCGATGCGTGGACTCGGGCGGGGGGACGTCAGGATCGCCTAGTCTGACAGGTAAGTAACGACCCCCGACTGCTGCTATGTCGCTGGTGAGATCTGCCTGTGTGGCAGCTCACTAGCCACCACTTAGCGATGCACCAGCGATCCTGACCGCGTCATATCGCTGGTCTGGATCGCTGGTGCATCGCTAAGTGTGACAGTACCTTTACAATGGTGAACATTCTCAAAGGTCACTCACCAGGTATGTGCGGTTGCCAGTTCGGGAGGTGGATTCAGGTCCCGTACGGGCTGATCCAAGGATGGTGACTGCTCCTTGCAGCCGATCTACTGCGCTGCGTGGAGTGGCTACTAGACCGGTCACCACGCCTGTCCGCTCTTTTTTGCCGGAGATGGTGGTGTCACTGCTGCTGCTCCTGCTGTTCCCCTGTCCCCCACTTCCTGGACGCTTCCAGCCAGGAGCACTTTCAGCGCTTTCATTTTCGAATCTCCCGGCGTGACGTCACCTCCTCTCCCAGGCTGCACCGCTCTCGGTGCGCATGCGCCAACCACGGGGACCAGGAAGTCGTTTGTTCATTTCCGGGGCAGCGCCATATTGGTACACCTCTGTACCATAGCGTGGCCCGCGCGTGCCCTGGGTCCCCACCAGCCCCAGCCTCCTATCCGGAGCAGCGGCTCGGTCCTCTCCCCCCTGCTCACCCTCTCGAGCCCGTCGGCAGCTTCAGGAACCGACCCCGCCGTGACAGGGGCCTCCCCTCTGTCAATCCTCGGACGGGACGGCCCTGGATCTCCTCTTTGGTAAGCTGCTGCTGCTGGTTCTGTAGGTCACCCGTCAGGGACAGGAACCCAACTGAAGGCGGAGGGGAGGTACCGCCCTTTTAATCTGTAGGTTCCTGTCCAGGATGGGCGGATCCCCTCTTTCCGTGGTGCTGTCATGGGTGAGAGCAAAGAGTGAGAACTTTCACACGCTCGCAGTGACGTCCGTGGGGTGAATATGCGCTTCAATGGATTGGGCATAAAGGTGACTATAAAAGTTCTCGGCTAATTTTAATTCAATAAAGGAGTCTGTCATTTATTCACATAAAGGACTGTAATCTGAGTGTTATTTTTTTGACAATTTGACTATGGGGTTAGTAATGGGGGTGTCTTATAGACACCTCTCTTACTATCCCTGGGCGCGCGTCGCTTAGTTACCCGCTGTGTACCTTGGATACCTGCGTGCTGGCACTGGGAGCTGGTATCCAAGGTACACAGCGGGTAACTTAGTGACGCGCGCTTAGTTACCCGATATTTACCTTGGATACCAGTTCCCAGCGCCAGCACACAGGTATCAAAAGGTACACAGCGGGTAACTAAGCGACGCGCTCGGTTAGTTACCCGATATTTACCTTGGATACCAGCATTCTCGCTGGTCCTGATCGCTGGTGAAATCTGCCTGTTTGGCAGCTCACTAGTGATCATGTAGCGAGGCACCAGCAATCCTGACAAGGTCGTATCTTTGTCGGGATCGCTGGTGCATCGTTTAGTGTGACGGCACCCTTTTTCTGAGTTTACCCAAAGACATTTGGAAGGCTCCACAAATGTACAGAGGAAGGAGCTGTGGTCAGATGAGACCAAAATTTAACTTTTTGGCTTCAGTGTAAACAATATGTAAAAAACAATGCAGGTATCAGGTTTTGCTTCATTTTTGGTGCAAAAATCTAAGGAAGTTGCATCATTTTTGGGGTGGACGCTGATGCTGAATCCCAGCAAAACAGTATTAGGGCGTACGCGCTGATGGGACTGCTGGCTATGATAATGCAGAAGGAGTTGGAGAGCTCTGTGCCTGACATTTGGCCATATACGCCTATTGGCACCAAGAAATAGTGTACGTCGTCTCGTTGCCAGTCCAAACTATACATGTGTATGTACGATGCAGGAACGCTTTTTTTGAGAGTTTGAAGTGTTTTGCGTCAGAAAACTAGTGTACACACATTGATAAATAGCCCCATTAGTGTTAAAACGGGACATCAGGTTAGCCGCCATATTATGCTACCTTAACAGTGTAATAGGTTGGTGCTTGATACATGTATATTCTATTTAAGCAGAATTTATCAACAGAAAAATTACCTTTTAATTCATGTTTTTTTTGTTACATAAACAATTGCTTTTTTTTAGAGAATGTAAGCATTTTTTAACATCTACAAATCTGTATGGGAAAAAAAATAATTTAATTTTGCAGTTTGCATACTGGTAATTGAGGCTATTTTAAACACATACTTGCTGTTCTTTTCAGCAGGCTCTTTAGCAATAGGGGCAGGAGGACAACCACAGCTGATAACACAGGATCCATCATTGACAATAGGCGATATCAGAGCCCATTACTAACAATGATCTTTGCACACCACTTAGACGCTTCAATACAAAATACGGGACAGAATAATGCTGCTAATATACATGTGATTTCCTGAAACAGGAAGTTAGAATCCCAGTTGCCAGTGTGAAAATTGCAAAATGATTATTATTTTTCAAGACAGACTGCCCAATAAGGGTAATAAAAAGCAAATTAAAATAAAATACATCTAACAAAAAGACCTGATTTAAAGGGAACCTGTTGATTCATGGTTTCCAAAACTTTCAAAGGACTATTGGGAGAGACCTGAGTAATCCGATGTGGCCCCGGCATGGTGCTCTCTTCCCTACTCCAGTTGATTAACAGTTCTATGCCTAAATGTGTACAAGGAGATATGGATAAACAGAGACCTGTCAACCAACCTGGAGTAGGGCGGTAAGAAGCTGTCTAGGGCCCGAATTGGACTAGTGAGGTATCTCCCTTTAGTCCCTGGCCGACTTTGTAGCCAAGTATGTTTTACTTTGTAACATAACAGAATTTCAGAGCAAACAGTTTTTACAATCCGATTCATGCTGTCCATGGTTCAAGCAACATGACTCAAAAGACCATTTCCCTTTAAGCAGTTAGTGTTAAAATATATTATATTAAATGGTAACTAACAACTGATGAGACAGAAGAAAATAAAGTGCAGGGATTCCTGA
The DNA here is from genome assembly GCF_039654945.1 of Dendrobates tinctorius. Lineage (NCBI taxonomy): Eukaryota > Metazoa > Chordata > Amphibia > Anura > Dendrobatidae > Dendrobates > Dendrobates tinctorius. The sequence continues at coordinate 44,554 of NW_027362297.1, forward strand.
ACATCACCAGTTAACAGTGCTGAGTATGTATCTACACAGTATTAAAATAACAGCCTCCGCCTATTCTTTGTATGAAAGAAAAATTAATAAACTTACCCAGCAAATGCAGATTGGTCTCCAGGCGAACTGCAGATTGAAACAGTAGCTCTTCACGATTCTCTAATGAGGATTCTGCTTGTAAATGAAATTTCAACCAACAAGCGTACTCCTCCTTACTGAGAACCTGGAAGAAAGTAATTTAAAATGTGTATTATTTATGGGCTATAATCTCCGAAGTAAACTCTACTTGGATAATATATGGTTTGTGTTTAGACAGCACAGAATAAGATGACACTAAGATGGATTAACAACATGTTAGATTCCGCTATCTGCACAAGGCCATTTTATTCTAACTGAGATAGAAGATGCTCCTGACAAACTATTTTTGTAAACTCACAAGTAACCACATGTATACAAGATGACGAGATAAATGCACCTTCTGGTGAAATAATGTTGGCACTAAATCTGATAACAAGCCAGGAAACCACGTTTTATAGGAAATAAAGAATGGGGATTTCTAATAGAAACCTTGACTAGCTGGTGGATACATTATAAAGAAAGTGCCCCTACAGGGAAAAAGAGGAGGCAAAAACCAGGAAACTATGGATTTATCTGTATACTAGTGCCAATAACATTATTCTATGCCAAATAACAAAAATAAAACATACAGTGGCTCAGCATAAAGGAGTACGCCCCCTTTGAAAATTAACATCTCACTGAATACAAGAACAATTTGCAACATTTTAACTGGGTTTAATAGAACTTTTTTTTTTAACCCATAACATGAAAGTATGGTTAATAATAAAACTTCCATAACAAAATCTTCAGTTTTACTCAAATTAGTTGATGCAGAAATGAATACACCCCACATCAAAAACTATTACATCTAGTATTTTATAAGACCTTCATGATTCTTAAGCACCAAGTCTTCTAGACATGGAATGAACAAGTTGGAAACTTAATGCAACAATCTTTTTCCATTCTTCAAGACGGACCTCTTTTAGAGCCTGAATGCTGGATGAAAACTGATGCTCAACTTTTCTCTTAAGCGTTTCCCATAGGCTTTCCATTGGTTTCAGATCAGGAGACATACTTGGCCACGGAATCACTTTCACCCTGCTCTACAGAAATGAAACAGATGGGCATTTGATTAATTATGTTGGAAAAGTGCATGGCTACCAAGGTCATGGGAGCGATGGTGCCATCTTCTATTTCAATAGAGCAGTACATTCATGATGCCATCAATGACATGTAGCTCCCCAACACCAGAAGCACTCAGCAGCCCTACTTAAGGACCCTGCCATCAGTATGTTTCAATGTAGGCACCATGTATTTAGAAAAATGTAATTTAGAAAAAAAGCAAAGTACCTACAGTGAAACATGGTGGTGGCAGTGTCCTTATGTAGGGTTGTTAAATGCTCCTGGTGATGGGGAGCTACATTTCATTGATGGCATCATGAATTCAAAGATGTACTGATCTATATTGAAACAGAAGTTGCTACCATCGCTCCCATGACCTTGGAAAACGTGCACTTTTCCAACATGACACATATGTTACACTTCTGAAGCAGAACAGGGTAAAAATGATTCACTGTCCAACTATGTCTCTTGATCTAAACCCAATCGAACCCCTATGGTGAATTCCAAAAAAGACAAGTTGAGCATCACTCTCCATCCAGGCTCTACAAGTGGTCGTTCCTGAAGAATAGCAAAAGGTAGATGTTGCAATAGTGAGCCAAGTTGCTTATTTCATCCCTAGAAGAGTTGGTGCTGTCCTAAACAATCATGAAGGTCTTACAAAATATTAGATGTAGTAGTTTTTGATGTGGTGTGTATTCATTTTTGCATCAACTAATTGGATTAAAACTGAATATTTTGTAAAGTTATATTATTTTTTAGAGCACCATTGATTCCATGGTGCTGTACATGAGAAAGGGTTACATACAAATATAAATTACAGTGAACAAACTAACATTGACTGACAGATACAGACGGGAGAGGGCCCTGCCCTTGTCTGCTTACACTCTACCGGATATGACGACTTTCATTTACTTATGGGTTAAACAAATGTTCTATGAAACTCAGTCCTGTCATAATTTTGGCAATTGTTTTTGCGTTCAGTGAGATATTGATTAAAATCTTACAGGAAATGAGAAGGAATTAGAAGAAACACAAAAACGCAAGAACTTACATTATTAATGTGGAAATACAAAAATAAGCGATCCATCATGTCACTGCGCTAAACATTTTTTTTTGTAACATTAAAAGAGTGGCTTGAACAATTACTGGTGCTAAACACAAACTTTATGCACTAGAATAATCTGCGGGGCATAGTCTCACGGTCACTTCCAAACAGAGACCAGGTGTGAATAGGTGCACACTAAGAGTAGCCACATCCATATATAACAATTAAAGTTCTAGGCTGATAGCCTACATTTATTTTGTAGCGCAGTAATGTAATTCCAGTTTCACATATTTAATGTTTGCATGCTATAGCGTTACAGAGTGCAATCTCCCTCAATTACAGAATGATGGTATCAGGTTCTGCTGTCTGGGCTGTACCACAGCTGCAGAGACATAAGAAAACAACCAATAGATTTCTAAGGGATCATTTTTGTATACATGTTCTACAGAGGTCATGATGAAGGAAGGGAGAAGAGATGAGCAGTGGTCATCACCCACTGACAGTGGTCGACCCTGTATTATCTGCCTTCAGCTCAAGTCACAATGAAGGTAATGGGGGTGTTAGGCGTTTCATAATGACATGACTGCTAAGTGATCTCTACTGAACAACATTAGCCTATTAGGCATAGTGGTCAAAGTGAAAATTGCAAGAAAAATTTAAATATTTTGATCATAAAAACTTGATTTAAAACAGAGCATTTTCTGATGACACATTCCCTTTAAAGTAACAAATGATCACCACAAACACAATCAATATACTCTGCTGAGAGACAGCAAAATTAATAGTAATAATAAAGAACACTTACTCGTTTTGCAATACACAAAGTACGTAATCCATCAACTGCATAACAGTTCAAGTAGTTTTGAGTTTTGGCTTGGATTCTTCTTTGGTATTTTCCAACAGAGCTGCCTATATAAAAAATAAACAAGTCAGCAAACAGTTAAAACTAGAGCTTTCCCAGGAAGGCAATCTGATGAACACTGTAGGCCAATCTGATATGTAATGTACGAGAATGATGGGGCACTTTGTGGATATTAGATTTGATCTCTCTCCATCACCGGTACAGACATATCCTATCATTAGAAGGGAATCTGCGGTCAAACTGGTATACTTTTCCTTGCTTATAGAACTGAAGAGCGCCTCGGCCGGCTTTACCTGGCAGGCCACATAGAGAATGAATGGAGCGGCAGACATCATGCTCACGGCTGTTCCATTCCAATGGGGATAAAAGTGCTTCACTCTTGTGATCAAAGGGATGGTTTGGTAAAAAGAAGTTATCAGTAGCCCGAAGGACAGCCTCGCCTTCGGTCACTGCCCTATACCTGTGGAAAGCTCTCCTGGCTTAGGAGTGTCAAATAATATGATTAATGGAAAATAAAAAGAATTGATACTTCAACAAACAAGTAGCCGCTGTCTAGTCTTTCACAAAGGTGGGACAAAAAAGACTGCAGTGTTTCTGGTTCTGGAGGGCAGACTGGAGAGGAGCTGCAGGCATAGCCAGATATCCATCTGTATAAATGCTCTCTTTTCTACAGCCTTCATTTAGTAGCTTTGGAAATATGATTTAGACATACAGTAAATGATCCCTTTAGTGGGCAGCCTTGGATATCTGCTAGGTATCTTGCACATGATTTATGTTCCTCTGAATGTAGATTTGGAGTGTTTGGGAAATTGGTTGTGTGTAGCCAACCTGACAGGTACCAGCGCATTTGATCTGATCCATTGCTTTTAGAAGTAGGTCTCTAACAGCTGCGCTACGTAAGGGTTATGCTTCTTTATAAAGACCCAATTATCGATGGGAAGTCAAGTCAACTGCTTCTTTGCTTATGAAAATCATAAGTCTTGTGAACCATCAAATGGAATAAATCAGATTAATATGGCCACACTGGCCTTGTATGGTGGCTTTATGCAAGACTTACAGTCTGAATACATTTTCAAATTTGTACTTTTACCGCGAGTTTGCTTTTTTCAAGTATAGGCGAGCTGAATATAAAATATAGCGATGAGCATATCTGTAGACTTGTGGACACAAACGCAGCAGCTCTAACCTTGGGGACTTTCTGACTGATAACCTTTAAATGTATGGTTTCCTTCTCAAGTTATATTTCATGACAAATCAAGGTTGCTTTAAATCAAGATGCTCATGTAGCCGTCCTGATCAGAAATCATGACGCCAAATGTGACATGAATGATGTACACTTGCGTCTTTTATTTCGCCAATTTATTGGAAATCTCGAAGCTACGGTTCAGTGAATAACGTGCATTTTTGTTAAACAAAATGATTGCAGTTATTTTTAGCCATAAAATACCATTTGATACCATCTGCTTTGGCTCTCTATACTGGGAACAGGTTCAAAAAGTAATCCCACGTGACCCGAAGGCTGAAACGCACGTGCAGCCAGGAGAGCCGCTCTCAAATATGAGAGTTCTCATAACATTGTCTTGAATACATGCAAAGCAGCCACCTGAAACTACAGACATACATACCTGCAAAATCTTCCTTACATACGTGCTGACAAGATGCAGCTGCTTTTATAAAAATCTCTAGCAATATGCCCCCTCCCTATAGATCGCAATGGAACGTTACAGGGGTATGCTCTGCACGACCTTGGAACATGATTATTAAGCTTTGTATCGACCATTACCACCACATGAGTGAGGGAAATCTCATTATGCCCTTGGGGACACACAGCATGCGCTACTTTACCATCCCACTCATTCTCAAGAGCTCGTAAATTATCTTCTGTAAAATGTATAACAAATATATGAGGCATTCACACCAAGAGCCAACACCTTGTACATGATAACATGCATGGCAGTGACCTGAATGTCACGTTATTTTACAGTGTGTTCCATAATTCATAAGCTGGTGGCATACTCCGACCAATGGAAAGCACTGTGTTCATTTCGGATTGGTACTTTTTATAAAACACCATAGGATCACTTAACATATTAGTTTTTAATTCTGTAAGGTGGCAGCTTTTTGGGGTCTTAAGATTGCAGCGATTTTTGTGCATTACATCACTTAGAGAGACATAAGTTAATTTTATCCCCACTAATGTAGCCTGATTCAGGGTCATGTTCACAAAGAATATACACTGCTTAAAAAATTTAAAGGGAACAATAAACAGAATATAACTACAAGTAAATCAAACTGTCTACTTAGGCCTGTTTCACACAAGTTTTTCTGTCAGTTGCAATCCGTGAAAAAGGCAGAGCACGAATCCGTGGCCGTTAAGACACCAACGGGTGCCACCGGACCGTTGTTTTGACGGATCCACCGAAGTCTGCATTTTAAAAGCAACCCAGCCTGGGGAAAAAGGAGAGAGAGAAGGAGAGAGAGCGAGAAGGAGAGAGAGCGAGAAGGAGAGAGAGCGAGAAGGAGAGAGAGCGAGAAGGAGAGAGAGCGAGAAGGAGAGAGAGCGAGAAGGAGAGAGAGCGAGAAGGAGAGAGAGCGAGAAGGAGAGAGAGCGAGAAGGAGAGAGAGCGAGAAGGAGAGCGAGCGAGAAGGAGAGCGAGCGAGAAGGAGAGCGAGCGAGAAGGAGAGCGAGAAGGAGAGCGAGAAGGAGAGAGAAGGAGAGCGAGCGAGAAGGAGAGCGAGCGAGAAGGAGAGCGAGCGAGAAGGAGAGCGAGCGAGAGAGTGCGAGAGTGAGAAGGAGAGAGAGAGGAGAGTGAGGAGAGAGAGAGAGGGAGAGAGAGTGAGAAGGAGAGAGAGAGGAGAGTGAGAAGGAGAGAGAGAGAGGAGAGTGAGAAGGAGAGAGAGAGAGGAGAGTGAGAAGGAGAGAGAGAGGAGAGTGAGAAGGAGAGAGAGAGAGAAGGAGAGAGAGAGAGGAGAGAGAGAGGAGAGAGAGGAGAGAGAGAGAGGAGAGAGAGAGAGGAGAGAGAGGAGAGAGAGAGAGGAGAGAGAGGGAGGAGAGAGAGAGAGGAGAGAGAGAGAGGAGAGAGAGAAGGAGAGAAGGAGAGAGAGAAGGAGAGAGAGAGAGAGAGAGAAGGAGAGGAGAGAGAGAAGGAGAGAGAGAAGGAGAGAGAGAGAGAGAGAGAGAGAGAAGGAGAGAGAAGGAGAGAGAGAGAGAGAGAGAGAGAGTGAGAAGGAGAGAGAGAGAGAGAGAGAGTGAGAAGGAGAGTGAGAGAGAATTTTTCACCACTCCCGAAACGGCATTTCATGGTTAAATGCCTCCCGGAGTAAAGCTTCCGGGCATGCGCACTTAAAAATAGCGGACCGTCAAGGCAAAAAAACGTTGCGGGAGCCGCTAAAATCTTGGCGGATCCGTCAAAAAACGGGTGGGATGGACGACGGTCAGTCAAGATCCGCCACTAATGTAAGTCTATGGGGGAAAAAAAAACGGATCCGCCCCTTTTTTGGCGGATCCGTTTTTTTCTAAAATTGGCGGATTTTGACTGACGACAAAAAACGGAAGTGTGAAACAGGCCTTAGGAAGCAACACTGATTGACAATCAATTTCACATGTTGTTGTGCAAATGGAATAGACAACAGATGAAAATTATTGGCAATTATCAAGACACACTCAATAAAGGAGTGGTTCTGCGGGTGGGGACCACAGACCACATCTCAGTACCAATGCTTTCTGGCTGATGTTTTGGTCATTTTTGAATGTTGGTTGTGCTTTCACACTCGTGGTAGCATGAGACGGACTCTACAACCCACACAAGTGGCTCAGGTAGTGCAGCACATCCAGGATGGCACATCAATGCGAGCTGTGGCAAGAAGGTTTGCTGTGTCTGTCAGCGTTGTGTCCAGAGGCTGGAGCCGCTACCAGGAGACAGGCCAGTACACCAGGAGACGTGGAGGGGGCCGTAAGAGGGCAACAACCCAGCAGCAGGACCGCTACCTCCGCCTTTATGCAAGGAGGAACAGGAGGAGCACTGCCAGAGCCCTGCAAAGTGACCTCCAGCAGGCCACAAATGTGCATGTGTCTGCACAAACGGTTAGAAACCGACTCCATGAGGATGGTCTGAGGGTTCGACGTCCACAGATGGGGGTTGTGCTCACAGCCCAACACTGTGCAGCCCAACACAGAACACCAGGATTGGCAAATTAGCCATTGGCGCCCTGTGCTCTTCACAGATGAAAGCATGTTCACACTGAGCACATGTGACAGACGTGACAGAGTCTGGAGATGCCGTAGAGAGCGATCTGCTGCCTGCAACATCCTTCAGCATGACCTGTTTGGCAGTGGGTAAGTAATGGTGTGGGGTGGCATTTCTTTGGAGGGCCGCACAGTGTTGGGCTGTAACACAGTAATAAAGTCACTATAAGGGTATGTTTCTACGTTCAGTATTTTCAGTGGATTGGATGCTTCGTACAGCCGCAGCGTACAATCCGCAGTGTCCAGATGTTATACCATAGTGGAGGGGATATTATGAAATCCCATATCCGCTATGTGTACAAAGACACAGGTTGTAAACCTGCGTATATGCACATGTGGCGCGTCTTTATAGACAGCAGCATGTCTATTTATCTTGTGGAGACGCTCAGTCTCCGCAAGATAAAGAACACAGTCTAATGTATAGGATGCGGTGATTCCGCATGTGTTCAATGAACACATGCGGAATTACCATGCGTACAAAGCCGGCAGCACTTTGGACGGAGCGGGCATGTGCTGCATCCAAAGTTCTGCCATTTCGTGAATGTTGAAACATACCCTAATAAATATGCGCCAGTCACTTTTAACAATGTCACATCCGGCTAAAGCAAAATAAAACAGTAAAATCCTGGTACAATGTAAACGTACTGAATAAAAAAAAATTGCTAGGTAAAGTCACCATGGTGAAGTCATAGTACATTGCAGAGTTTTCCAATAGACAACTAGCGCCAACCCTCTTCATATAATATAGTGGTCTCCCAGTGGCTGAATTGTAGTTTTGCACAGCTGGAGAGATGGAGAATATGGCTATAATATACAAGTAATGTTATGTCTTACCTTTAGACCGTGGTTCTACGAGATCCAGAACAACGGAGTCCGCCCCTTTAGTGTAAACAACAATTTCATCTGTAACTGGATGTCTAACCACAACAGACATTCTTTTCCTGGTTGAGTCAAATCCCAGTGTGTGCAAGAGTTCAAAGTTTAATCTCCCCAAATGGGGCAATTCCACTGTTACTTGATCAGACAATCTACCAACCAGAGAAAAATTATACGCCCTGGCTGCATATACAAGTGCAGCTTCATCAGGACTCTCTGCCTCGTAGCGCAACTCGCCTTCGTGTCCATCGTCTGTCAGTTTACTGCTCTGTTGAGAAGTCCGACCACTTAAAGTGATCTGTGGAGAGCAGGACAAGTTTCCTTCCAGCTTCATAAAATTGCCCTCAGTTGAGGTTGAGCATAAGATACTTGATCCAATTCTTTGCATTGATTTGCTAGTCGTAAGGCTTGATGAACTGCTGCTATTTGATCCAGAAGTTAGCCTGCTGGGTGTAAATCTCCGGATGAAGTCTTCAATGGTTTTAACTGGAGATTTAATTTCAAATCGAACCCTTACCTAAAAATGTAATATATTCATTTTAGTGTTTAGCAAGCTATAGATTCTGGATAGTCACTGTGATTTATGGGAAGGAGTTGTTTTCATGAAAAAAAAAAAAATGTTACCCATATTGCTCTATTCGATAATATGACTGTCATAGATGATAGATTAGTTACTACTGTGGCAGACTAGCGGCATCAGTGTATTACATGGTCAGACTAAAAAAAAAAAAAATGAAAAGTCACTTGAAGCTCCTACTATAATGACACCTAATCGAGAGCAAGAAAAGGCAGACCCACAGTGTTTAGCCAATTGCTGGACTAGCTAATGCTTAGAAAGGGGTTGCCTACTAGACAATCAGTAGATTTGGTTTCCAGTACTATCTCTATACTGATGACACCTAATTATACACTACTTCTCCTGACATCACGCCTGCCTTTTTAGAAAACACCAGTGATGGTCTTACCGCTGTCTCTAACTTCATGTCCTCCCTCTATCTGAAACCTGTCAAAAACTGAACTCCTTGTGTTTCCTCCCTCTACTAACCTACCAATGCCCAACATTGCCATTTCCTTGTGTGGTTCCACCATTACTCCACAGCAACATGCCTGCTGTTTTGGGGTCATACTTGATTCCGAGCTTTCATTCACCCCTCACATCCGATCACTGGCTCGCTCTTGTTATTTGCACCTCAAACACATTTCTAGAATTCGACTCTTTGTTACTTTCGACTGCGCCAATTCTTTGGAATGCACTACCCAGGTTAACAAGTTAATACGATTAATCCCCACAGTTTTAAGCGTGCCCCAAAAACGCATTTGTTCAGACTGGCCTACCACCTCAACTCATTAACCTAACTATCCCTGTGTTGCCTATTCAAATTTTTTTTACCATAACCAGGTTCCTCGCTTCATGTTCTCACATGCTTTATGCATTTAATAGCCCTCTGTGTCTGTACTGTTACATACTTAGGCTGATAACTTGTTCATGCCGCATTATATGAACACCCGATTCTTACACTATGGCTGGTCCGAATAACGAAAGCAATTGTTACCATCCACCTTTCGTGCCTCCCCTTTTTCCTCATAGATTGTAAGCTTGCGAGCAGGGCCCTCATTCCTCTTGGTATCTGTTATGATCTGTGTGTTTATGGTTATGCTGTAATGGCTCTTGTCTGTACAAGTCCCCTCTAAAATGTAAAGTGCTGCAGAATATGTTGGCGCTATACAAATAAAATTATTATTACAGCAGCAAATCTGTCTCAAAACAATGGGCCATAACTGTATAAAAATGTTTTTGTATGAAGGTTTAACTACACAACTGAGTCAAATAGGTACACTAAGTATTGCCACATATACCTTTTGTCTTGGTTGGTTTGGCGCGGTTACAACAACGGTGTTGCAAATAGTCAATGCAACGAAAAAGTCAAGTACATCCATCAGTTCTGGTGTTGATTGGGAAAAAAGATCTTCATGGTTTTGCACAATTTTCAAGGCTTTCGTACAATCATTGACTTTTTCTAGTAGCTTTGGGTCAGGTGTGATATCTTTTTCCTAAAGAGAAAGTATAAAAATATATGAACAACATGTATGAAGGCGTATTTAAATTGTGCCACAGCAATTACATACAAATAAAGATGGACATTTTCTTTAGAAAGCACTGACCATGGGACTACTGAATGCCGTGTGCTTGGAGAGGATGCTAGCTTTCATAACTTCAGCTCGGCTGCCTGTACGCCGGTGCGTCTTAGTACTTTGGCTTCTATGGATCACTTTTACACTTTGATGACTGCCACTGCTGTCTCGTCGTGGGAGAGTTCCCGATTTTGGCGCAACATCCTCTTCTTCCGACTCTACTTCCTGATAGGCTGCTAAACGCTTTGCTGTAGATCAAATTTGAAAAATTAGAAATGCCACAGGACGTGTAAAAATGAGAACTTCTATATGCATCTTAGCAAACAGTGTAAGGAGAGTCATTTTCAATTAACATTATAGAAAACAAGTCAGCCACAAATGGCAAAACTAGAGGATCAACGCTTCTTGTCATCCTTCTCTGTTTAATGCTGCAACATTAATCTACAAACTAAAATCACTTATTTCTTGCCACCTCTTGCTTTGAATCAGATCCAACAAAAATATGCATAAACCAGACATTACAACCAAAATTTACCTGGTCTTTTCTATTTGCGACTATAACATGGAGCTCTTGTATCAGACTTTTCTGGATGGAGAACACAAAATGACACTTCACAATTTTATGAAATATCTCGGTTTGCAATTCATACAGAAAAAGTTCTGGAGTGGGAGACCATTTCAATGTAGAATTAAAAGCTGCTGACAGATGGGTGTCAAAGTAATAAATATTTCTGCAATGAAAAGTGTATCGCCACCGCAGCAGCAGGGTCTAATAATAATGCTCGGAGCAAGCTCTGCCATACCCCGGCAGACAGAAAAAAGTTAAACAGATGCCCATCTCACAGGGCGCTGGAGTGTATATGGGAGAACTAACAGCTGAAACATTATATTCACAGATGGCTTTGTTTTGTAGCTATTAGGGCTGCTCAGGTAGCTAAATATGCATTTTTCTACAAGCTGCATCCCTAAATTGAGCAGGAAAATTAAGGCATTTGTCATTTAGGGCAGCCTAAGGTCTTTCTCCTTTTATACTTTGCTACATTTATGCTAAGGATCTGTCCAAGGAAAACTTGTCTTAAAGCACTAGTAACGAAAATCACAAGTACAGTCATGGCCAAAAGTATTGACACCCCTGCAATTCTGTCAGATAATACTCAGTTTCTTCCTGAAAATGACTGCAAACACAAATTCTTTGGTATTATTATCTTCAATTAATTTGTCTTAAATGAAAAAACACAAAAAGAATTGTCCTAAAGCCAAATTGGATATAATTCCACACCAAACATAAAAAAGAGGGTGGACAAAAGTATTGGCACTGTGCGAAAAATCATGTGATGCTTCTCTAATTTGTGTAATTAACAGCACCTGTAAGTTACCTGTGGCACCTAACAGGTGTTGGCAATAACTAAATCACACTTGCAGCCAGTTGACATGGATTAAAATTGACTCAACCTCTGTCCTGTGTCCTTGTGTGTACCACATTGAGCATGGAGAAAAGAAAGAAGACCAAAGAACTGTCTGAGGACTTGAGAAACCAAATTGTGAGGAAGCATGAGCAATCTCAAGGCTACAAGTCCATCTCCAAAGACCTGAATGTTCCTGTGTCTACCGTGCGTAGTGTCATCAAGAAGTTTAAAGCCCATGGCACTGTGGCTAACCTCCCTAGATGTGGACGGAAAAGAAAAATTGACAAGAGATTTCAATGCAAGATTGTGCGGATGTTGGATAAAGAACCTCCACTAACATCCAAACAAGTTCAAGCTGCCCTGCAGTCCGAGGGTACAACGGTGTCAACCCGTACTATCCGTCGTCATCTGAAAGAAAAGGGACTGTATGGTAGGAGACCCAGGAAGACTCCACTTCTAACCCCGAGACATAAAAAAGCCAGGCTGGAGTTTGCCAAAACTTACCTGAAAAAGCCTAAAACATTTTGGAAGAATGTTCTTTGGTCAGATGAGACAAAAGTAGAGCTTTTAGGGCAAAAGCATCAACATAGAGTTTACAGGAGAAAAAAGAGGCATTCAAAGAAAAGTACATGGTCCCTACAGTCAAACATGGCGGAGGTTCCCTGATGTTTTGGGGTTGCTTTGCTGCCTCTGGCACTGGACTGCTTGACCGTGTGCATGGCATTATGAAGTCAGAAGACTACCAACAAATTTTGCAGCATAATTTAGGGCCCAGTGTGAGAAAGCTGGGTCTACCTCAGAGGTCATGGGTCTTCCAGCAGGACAATAACCCAAAACACACTTCAAAAAGCACTAGAAAATGGTTTGAGAGAAAGCACTGGAGACTTCTAAAGTGGCCAGCAATGAGTCCAGACCTGAACCCAATAGAATACCTGTGGAGAGATCTAAAAATGGCAGTTTGGAGAAGGCACCCTTCAATTATCAGGGACCTGGAGTAGTTTTCCAAAGAAGAATGGTCTAAAATTCCAGCAGAGCATTGTAAGAAACTCATTGATGGTTACCGGAAGCGGTTGGTCGCAGTTATTTTGGCTAAAGGTTGTGCAACCAAGTATTAGGCTGAGGGTGCCAATACTTTTGTCTGGCCCATTTTTGGAGTTTTGTGTGAAATGATCAATGTTTTGCTTTTTGCTTCATTCTCTTTTGTGTTTTTTCATTTAAGACAAATTAAATGAAGATAATAATACCAAATTTGTGTTTGCAATCATTTTCAGGAAGAAACTGAATATTATCTGACAGAATTGCAGGGGTGTCAATACTTTTGGCCATGACTGTATGCATATAAGAGCAGCTTTTAATTCTTAGCATGAAATGCAGTTTGACCTAACAGGACTGAAAGTGGCTCATTATTTCCAAAACTGGAATTAAAGGGAACCTGTCAGCAGTTTTGGCCGGTATCAGATGTGGCCACCGCCTTTCAGGGCATATCTACAGCATTCTATAATGCTGTAGATAAGCCCCCGATCCAACCTGAAAGATAAGAAAAATAACTGATTATACTCACCCGGGGGGCGGTCCGGTTCGATGGGTGTCGCAGGTCTGGCGCCTCCCATCTTCTTACGATCGCCGCCCTCCTGCTTGCTTCACTGGCATCGCGCTCCTGCAAAGACGTACTTCTCTGCCCTGTTGAGGGCAGAGCAAGGTTCTGCAGTGCGCAGGCGCCGGGAAAGGTAAGAGAGGCCAAGTGTGATGCCTGTGAAACAAGCAAGAGGGCGGCTATCTTAAGAAGATGGGAGGCGCCAGACCCGGACTTGCGACACCCATCGGACCGGACCGCCTCCCGGGTGAGCATAGTAAGTTATTTTTAGGGTTGGATCAGGGGCTTATCTGCAGCATTATAGAATGCTATAGACAACCCCTGAAAGGCCATATCTTATATCGGCCAAACCTGATGACAGGCTCGCTTTAATTATGCGTCAAGGCTCAAAGCATGTCTTATAAGATAGGAAACCACAAAAGCCTAAAAGTTACATAGAAAGGTAGAAATAGAAGATCATGAGATTTACTGACAAAATATGACTAATGTGAGGAGCTTGAATGGATCAGTGGTCTGGCATCTATGTTGCCGTTTCATCCAAAGTCTATGAGAAAGAAGGTAGGAGACATACAGAATGGAGATACAAGACATACTGTGTATACATACATATAATTTCCTGTTGCCATTGAAACTAAATGTAATTTCCCAGCCTTCGGCACATGGTACAGAGTGCTCACCATTAGCATCGTGGGAATATTCTACTCCGGACACTGTACATCTTCTAAACACCATTTTATTCTCAGTTAGTGTTCCAGTTTTATCAGAGAAGATGTACTGTATCTGACCCAAATCTTCAGTGATGTTTAGAGCTCGACACTGAAGACGAGAGTCTGTTTCTTCGTCATACAAGTCTTTATCTTGGTGAATAAAATATACTTGGCAGATTTTAACAATTTCAATGGAAACATAAAGAGAAACTGGAATAAGCACCTGTTAAAGGGAAAAAAATAAAAATAAGGAAACGTTATTTTCCTAGAAATAAAATAGCAGCATCCTGAAATAGCATCTAGCAATAGCTCTGCTTCTAAATATCTAAATATAAGTTCAGTTGTTTGTTTTTTTAAACGCATGCAGATAGCTGCATTCAAAGTAATTGCATTTCAGTTTTCACATAGTCTAGACAGCGTGCATCAGAGGAAATATATTGGGAACCTGAGGCATGCCTGCCCAGATTATATCTACACCCAAATTTACATTTCTTCCAAAACATTAGTTTTAAAGGTTATCTTTACTCCCTGTACTATTTGCCATTTTGTCTCCTGAACTATATAGGTTGTTCAGGTTTATGTAGTCTACTTATAGTTTGTGAAGCATAAAAATTTCGATATAGCACATGTTAATAACAAATATTGCCAAACTCTGTTGCCCTCTTTTTGTCTTTTCTTAGGGTTTGATGCTGATTTTCATAGATGAAATCCATTTTATTATAATGGTACCATTTTGCTTTTAAAATGTTATTCAATGTGTGAAGTTTTTTTTTTGAGATAACCGAGGTGCACGCTAGCCATTATGTACCCCATTAATGCTTCTTTTATGCATCGTTAGGCAAATTCTACAGCCGCGTGCCCTATTTAAAGAATATGTCAGGAGCTCTCCCCAGCATACAAGTTACACAGACATATTATATATATATATTTAAAAAAAAAAATATAAGTAACTGATAGCAAGCATGGAAGTGAAAGATCTGTGGTGAACTCACTGAGCTGAACTGTGGTGAACTCAGTGACCTTTTCTCACGGTGCTGAGGTCAATTCAGTTCAGCACGGCTGGGAGCACAGCCTCAGTGACTGTCGGTAACCTCCATGATGTCACCGCTGCTCTGATGCTGCACTCACAGCAGCTCATTCACCAGTGGTTCCAAGCCTGGACGGTCGCATCTTGGCACTGTCCAGGTTGTAAGTTATTAACCCTCAGACATGAATTACGGTGTGGGACAGAACGTCGGACAGGTGTGAGATTTTTTTTTTGTTGTTGTTTCATTACAGGAGACAAGGGATTCAATGGAATGGGCGTTAGGGGAGTATAACTGTGTTTGTTAATTTTAAATAAAAATGGAAAAGTGTGCTTTGTTTTATTTCAAATAAAACTTTATACTTGCTGTGTCTTTACTTACAATATAACTATAGGATTAGTAATGGATAGGTGTCTTACAGACGCTTCACAATTAATAAGCTGTGAGCATGATGTCACTAGACAATAAAAAGGTGACATGAACCCCCGAAAATATGAACCCCACTTGCCACCGCTACACGTCAAGTGGGAAGAGACGGGCAAAGCACCAGAATTAGCGCATCTAATGGACTTCCTTTTCTGGGCGGCTGTGGGCTACTATTTTTAGGCTGGGGCGGTCAATATCCATGGCCCCTTACAATCATGCGAATACCAGCCCCCAGCTGTCAGCTTTAGCAAGGCTGGTTGTCAAAAATGGGGTGGAACCCAACGCCATTTTTTTAAATTATTTAAATAAAGAAAAACAGAGTGGGGACCCCTCTATTCTTGATAACCAGCCTTGCTAATGCTGATAGCTGAGGGTTGCAACCCTCAGCTGTCAGTTTTGTCTGTTTGGTTATCAAAAACAAAGGGTTTTGCCAGGTTTTTTTTTTTTTTTTTTTTTTTTTTTTTTAAAGGAGAGACTGATGAGAGTGGCCTTCAGCACCAGGTGTCGGGGAACAGTGCTTACTGTACACTGCTGCTTCTCAGGCTTGACAGTACGTGTCACACAGATGACATCCCTGTGTCAAATCCGCGTGCACGTGTGCGGGACATTTTGCGGCCTGTGCTGTTGTTAAAAAACGAACATGTCAGAAAATTTTGCCCACACACACATGGTCCGTGGAAACGCACCAACATGTGCACTGACACATTAACATGAATGGGTCTACGTGTAAGTGTCTCCAGTATGTGTGGAAACTGTCACCACACATACCAGCGACACGGTCGTGAGAAAAAGGCCTAAAACTGTATGCAATACAATAAATGAAAGGTAAAAAAAAGGTACACAACATTAGGGAGATATAAACCATTAAAATTTAAATTCACATTAAACCAAGCTTCTATGCCAGTAAAAGGTTGTATGATTTATAACTACATTTAACCATGATGTATTGCACAAGACGGAAATCTCATTTATAAAAAAACAAAACATGTAATCATCATATTACAAATTATTTACTGTATTTAAAAGAAGAAACATCCAAAGCTAAAAGTGAAATATTGCGCCCTAAGGTTAAAAAAAAAAAAAAAATGGTTACCTGTAAAACAATGATCATGGTGAAAAATAAATATACAGCTGAAAGAAGTGGCTTCACATAATTGCCATCGCTCATGAGGACATCAAACACTGGTCTCTTTTCTCCATACTGCCATACCCAGAGCGCATGACCTAAAGAAGAGTAGTGGAGATATCAGGGTAACTTTCTGACTGTAATCACTTTGCCATCTAAATGGTTGGACCCTCTGTTTTGTTCTCATGATCTTTAAAAATGGGCTTCTGTACAATCAAATCTTAGTGGTATCATGTGAATAATTTTACAGGTCTAATACATATATCCAGTCATAAGATTTCATATTATATTGTTGGCCATGTGGGCTCACAGAGGTTGGTGGAAAAGTAGAACCTAATGAATGTACCCTATATTAATCAAGTTAGGATGTAAACAATGTATTTACCTGAATGCATAACAAAAGATGTGGTTGTGCAAGCCTATATGCCCCTTCTAACCTCTGACTATGCTCACACAGTTTGTTTTTTGAGCAGATCCATTCCAAAAATCCAACTGAAAAAACATTTAAAAAACTAATTCATTTCTATCAGAAATCCACTTTGCTGTTCATATGAGGAACTTTTTTTTTCCTGAAGATGTTTTGAGAAATCCCTGGTGGAAGAAAACTTGTTCTGCAAAACCTCAAAATTTGTCTGACATAGCTTTACGTGTTCCATACACTTGGGCATGGACATATAGGAGATGGATGACTGGAAAGCAACACCTTAGTTAAAAGTCTATCTGTAGTTTTAGCAGAACGCGCAGTAGAATGTCTGTGTTTGCCTCCGCACCCCTTGCCCATCTCCATACAATTTTATAAGCACTAACTGCCATGTATCGCAGTAAAGTTAACATGTAAACTGAGAATGAAGGATCAGTCCTGGAAGAGAAAGAAGCTACAATTTGTTATAAATTATGTTCCCTATTTTTGTATGTACTCTTGAGTTGTTTTTTAATATACAATAAAAGACAGTTAATCTTTGTAAGACTTGTGATTATGAATCATTAACATATTTCACTTTTATGTAGAAATAAGTCCCGAGAGATATCAAAAAGAGATTTGGAAACAATACAGACAAGAGAAACAAAAAAATAAATTAATGTGATACCTTAATGGTGAAACAAGTTAGGACAGAGTGCAATGCAATTAGGGAAACAATGCACTAATGACTTCATAGACTAAATACCTGCACAGACAAGGCCATACCCATAAACTCGTGGGACATTAAGCATGCCAAACACGTGTTCATGAAAACCATAGCACGTTCACAAAACTTGGACAGCTAGGTGACTAATACCCACATCTTCAGGTAAACAACATTTAAGATTGATAGTATCATCTGCATCCTGAAGGATATTTTCATTAGGAGACACCAGCTTGAATAATGAATGATCACAGAGTATTCTTTGAAGAAATATTAATATTTTCATTATGAAATCCATGAGTCAGAAAGCCATACATCCACATTCCCAGGGCCGAGACTACACTAGAGAATGCCATGGTTTCAGACGGCACATTTACAAAGCTAAATATAGGAATGACATCAACTCCACCAGTACGGAATTTATTAAAGCCAGCAGTTTCTCGGTCTTATGAGAGGATCAATGATGAAACCTTCCCGCTGCAGCCAATTTCCACTGGGTTATTTTTTATTTAGTTTTTTCCTTTCCCGTCTTCTAAGAGCCATAACTTTTTTATTCATCTGTCCACAAACACATGAGAGCTTGTTTTTTGCCGGACGAGTTGTACTTTTGAATGACACCATTTATTTTACCATATAGTGTACTGGAATAAGGGGAAAAAAAATTCCAAGTGCGGTCAAAGAGAAAAAAAAATGCAATTCTGGATTTGCTTTTACAACAGATTGTGTGATAACATGACCTTGCAGTATGATTCTCCAATTAGTATGAATACAGCAATACCAAATTTGGCCAGTTTTTTTTATTATTATTTTAGTGGTGAGGAAAAAAAATTTGAACTTTTTTAAAAAACTTTATTTTGTGTCTATTTTCAGACATGTAATGTTTTCATTTTTTTGGTTAATAGAGCTGTGAGAGGGCTTACTTTTCACAGGGCAAAACACCAAGGTTACTTACTGGTAGCAGTTTTTTCCGGAGCCCATGACGGCACACATGAGAGAGTGGATCCGCCCAGTCAGGACAGGAACCCTACTGAAGATAAAAGGGCGGTACCTCTCCCTCGCTTCAGTTGGTTTACAGAGCATGAGAGGCCCCCCGGGTTAGTACACATGGTAAAACTATCACCACATTATATCTAACTAAAAAAACACCCAAACTATAGTGCACACCAAAGGAGTGAAAAGGGGGGGGAATATACAGGTGCCGTCATGGGCTCCGGAAAAACCGGCTACCGGTAAGTAACCTTGGTGTTTTCCAGTCTCCCATGACAGCACACATGAGAGACTTTTGTAGAATAAGACACCTTAGGGAGGGACCACCGCTTGCAGCACCCTTCTACCAAAGGTTAGGTCAGTAGAGGAAGACAGATCAAGTCGGTAGTGCTTAAAAAAGGTGGAAGGTGAGGACCAAGTAGCGGCTTTACAAATTTGTTCAATTGATACCTCAGCCTTCTCTGCCCAGGAGGCAGCCACGGCTCTGGTGGAGTGAGCCTGGATGCCTTCTGGAACCGGAGCACCACTTGCGGAGTAGGATAACATAATGGCCTCCCTGATCCATCTGGCAATGGTACTCTTAGCTACCCCATGCCCTTTTCTACTACCCTGAAAGGCTACATAAAGGGACTGATCTTTCCTCCACTGACTAGTTACTGACATATATTGTAATATGGCTCTTCTTACATCTAATGTATGGAACTTTTGCTCCCCAGGGTTTCTAGGATTGTTACAGAAAGAAGGCAAGGAGATCTCCTGAGTCCTATGAAACTTTTGGACTACCTTGGGGAGATAGGCCGGGTCTGGTCTTAGAACCACTCGGTCCTCCAAGATCTGTGTATATGGAGGACATATAGACAGAGCTTGAAGGTCGCTGACTCTTCGGGCTGATGTTAAGACAGTTTTAAGTGTAAGTAGCTTTGGTGACAGTTCTAGTAGTGGTTCAAAGGGGTCTTTGGTTAAGGCCTCTAAGACTAGTTTGAGGTCCCAGGATGGTATCTTTGGGATAATGACCGGCCTTGACCTGCCACAGGACTTTATGAATCGGGACACCCACCTATTGGCTGCTAAGTTGCAGTTATATAGGGCGCCCAAAGCTGACACTTGAACTTTGTGTGTGTTAGTGGCTAACCCCAGTTGCAGCCCCGACTGTAAGAACTCTAGGATAGGTCCCACTGGCGCTACATCCCCCAAGGGTTCCCAGGAACTTTTTCCACGTTCTACCGTAGATTTGGGATGTTATAGGTTTCCTACTTTTCAACAGGGTGGAGACTAACCCTGGAGAGAATCCCTGGCGACTCAGCAGCACCCTCTCAAAATCCAGGCTGCCAGATGGAAGCCCCCACCTGAGAGTGGACCACCGGTCCCTGGGAGAGTAGGTCTGGAACCTCTGGTAAGAACCATGGATCCGTCACTGACATGAATCCCAGAAGGGAGAACCAAGGTCTCCTTGGCCAAAACAGAGCTATAAGAATTATTCTTGCTCGATCTTCCCTGATTTTCCGGACTACTACGGTGATCTTTGTTATCAGGGGGGAACTTATAGGCCAGGGAGAACTTCTAGGGTATTTGTAGAGCATCTACTGCGAAGAGATTTTCTTTTGAATTCAGTGAGCAGAACTTCCTGACCCTGCTGTTGCGTGAGGTGGCGAACAGGTCTATATCTGGTTTGCCCCAAGCCTGAACTATTTGTTGGAAAACTTGGGGGTTTAGGGACCATTCCCCCTGTCTTAGGCGTCTGCGACTCAGGAATTCTGCTTGTATTTTCGACACCCCTTATATGCATTGCCGTGATGGACAACAGATGTTGTCCAGCTAACTGGAAAAGTAGATTTGGTATTTTCATGAGGCCCCGAGATCTCTTTCCCCTCCCCCGGTGGTTGATGTAAGCTACCACTGCACGATTTCCCGTCATGACTCGGGTGTGGCGGCCCCGAAGCAAGGGGAGAAAAAGTTTCACGGCTTTCTCTACTGCCCATAGTTTTTACATTTGAACCGTGATCCTTTTCTAGCGAGGACCAGTTTCCCTGTATCGAGTGGGATCTCAGGTGTGCTCCCCACCCTGTGGCACTTGTGTCGGTTGTAATGAGGTCCTCGATTGGTTTCTGCCACGGGACACCGGCTGTTAGATGCTCTTCTATAGTCCACCAGAGTAGGAAGTCTCTTACCTCCATGGAGGGACATAGTTTGCCCTCTAAACGCCCTTTCAATTGTTTCTGCGCTGACAGAACTTCCCACTGCAGTTGTCTTAAGTGGTACTGTGCCCACGCTACCGCGGGTATGCATGACGTCAACGAGCCTAAAAGGGACATTGCATTCCTCAGTGTTATAGTTGGCCTTTGTATTACTGTGTGAGCTAGGCCCCTTATTCTGGTCACATTGTTTCCTGGTAGGAGGCAGCGCTATTGCTCGGAGTACAGTATTAGCCCTAGGAAGGATTGCACCTTTACTGGTGTTAGTCTCGACTTGGGGATGTTTACTATCCATCCTAGCCTTAGTAACGTTAATATCACTTCCTTCACTTGGTGTGTGCAATGGGTCTCCGACCTCCCTATGACAAGAAAGTCGTCCAGGTATGGGACGATCACCATGTCCTGGGAACGAAGAAATTACATTACCTCAGCCATCACCTTGGTGAAGACTCAGGGGGGCTGCAAACAGGCCAAACGGAAGAGCTGCGTATTGGTAGTGTTTGACCTGACCTTGGACATAGAGCACTACTCTCAAGTACTTTTGATACCCCCGGTGGATTGGGATATGATAGTAGGCATCTTTAAGTCTATCACTGCCATGAGGCAGTGCTGGAACAGGATTTTTGTGGCCGTATTGATTGACTCCATTTTGAAGGAGCAATTGTCTACCCACTAATTGAGCCTCCTCAGATTAACTATGGTCCTCCAAGAGCAGTCCGGTTTTTGTATTAAAAAGAGGGGGGAGTAGAAGCCCCTTTCCTTCTTGAACTGGGACCCCCTGTAGGACTTGTTTTTGCACTAGTCCCAAGACTTCCGTCTCCAGGGTCAGTTGTTGCTCTTGGGCTTTCCTTTGGGGTGTCATTATAAAGGTTCGCCTCGGCGGACAGGTGAATTTTATTTACTTTTTTTAAACCGTCCTTGATTATGCTCAGGAACCATGTACTGGGGGAGATATTTTGCCCAGGCGGGAAGGAAGAGAAAAAGTCCTCCCCCTACCTCCGACCTGATGTCATTGCGGAGATTTTTTGGAGGAAGTAGAGGGCCCTTTAAACATATAGCCCGATCCTCTCCTTCTTTTAAAGTCCTAATTTTTCCTGTCTCCGCGGGATGACCCCTGCCACATGCTCCAAAATTTCCTCTAGTTTTTTCCCGAAGAGGAACTGGCCGTCACATGGAATGGAACACAGTCTATGTTTTGATGGCAAATCCCCCGGTAACCCTTTAAGCCACAGGGTTTGCCTTGTTGCATTTGATAAACTTGCCGCTCTAGCTGTTAACCTCGCGGCATCTGCTGAGGTATCTGCTAGGAAAGCCACTGCTCCATGTACCAGTGTCAGATTAGACAGTATTTCGTCCCTAGGAATTTTATCCCTTATCTGGTCCTCTATTTGTTGAAGCCAGGCAATGAGGGCACAAGCAGTACAAGTACCAGCTATTCCTGGTTTTTATCCACCTGCCGATGCTTCCTGGATATGTTTCTGGAAACCATCTGCTTTTGTATCAAGCGGGTCTTTCAGCACGCCAGAGTCCTCTAATGGTAGAAATACCTTTTTTGAGGATTTAGCTACGGCACCATCAATCTTTGGGATTTTTTCCCAGGTTTCTGAGTCTTTTTAAATGGGTACCACCTTTTTGATGCAGAAGGTAAGGCACCTGACCTCACAGGGTTTTGCCCATTCCCTGTCAATTAAGGCCTTTATCTTATCATTCACAGGGAAGAGGGAAGGTGCGTTTTTTTTTTTTCTCCTTTTCCTCCAGTCCTCCAAACATAACCTCCTCCCATGATTTAGGAGTCTTTTCCTCCTTAAGGCCCATTGTAGACCTGACAGTTTTGACCAGCTTTTCCACGTCCTCTGTTTTGGAAACACGGACGGCCCCCTATATCTCTGTCTGAGGAGGCTTCTGAGGACTGAGTACAGGAAGAGGAGGTGGAGGGGGACAGGGATTTTTCACGGACTTTTTGCACTAGCGAGGCCTCTGAGTCCCTTGTACGGCTTCTTATATTCGCCCTTTTAAGGGCTGCCTTTAGGGAGCCTTTCACCTCCTCTTGTATTATAGCCCTAAGGCTAGTCACCAAATCAGGGATTTCATCCCGTATGGCTTTGTTTATACAGTCAGCGCAGAGATCTTTCTGCCACTGACCTGCCAGCGGGTGTCTGCATAGGGTGCATGCTCTATTTTTGCCGCTAGCAACCCCTAGTGATCAAACAGAAAAATTGGAACCCCGTTACCTAAGGGTGACATTCACGTAGATCACTCACCACCGCTGTCAATCAAGGGTTCCGATCTCGGAGGCTCCTCAGATGCACTCGTGACGCTTTTCCTGGACGTCTCAGAGTCATGCCGGTCGTGTTTACAACTGCCGCTCCTACCACTTGAGCGGCTACTTCTGGTATGCTGGCGGCTCGGCACTGCATCTGGCGAGAGCTTTTGCTGCTGCTGTCGCTGCTCTCTTGCCCCACTTCCCTCGTGAAGTTTTCTGGGCATGAGTGCGTCTTCTGTGGTCATCCCTCTATCCGAGAGGGATCCACTGCACTCTCAAGCCTCCTCCGGTGCCCATTCACAGCCCCTCACCCCTCCTGCCATGCCGCCGGGATGATCTTTTGCCGGCTAGCGTTTTCCCCATGGGCACCGCCATCTTGGATCCCGGCGCCGCCCCCTACGCCACACGGGCACGCCCATTCTCAGCGTGCCTTGCGCGTGACTTCAGAGGGGCGTGACCCAGGAGCGGCTGCCCCTCCTGGAGCTCCTGGACATCGGCAGAGGGGGGAGGGCGGCGCGGCAGCCATGGAAGAGCCCCTGGACCCCTGACCGTGCTGCGCTGAAGCCCGCTCGGACGCTGAGCCCCCGGGGGACCCGCGGACGGCGCTTCCACCCCCGACGCCCAGCGCACAGGCTCTGCCTGATATTCCACGCTGGCACGGGGGTGGGCAGGTACAGACATCTTGACACGCCGTCTTCAGCACACGGGTCTCTGTCAGGACAGGAAACCCAACTGAAGCGAGGGCGAGGTACCGCCCTTTTATCTTCAGTAGGGTTCCTGTCCTGACTGGGCGGATCCCCTCTCTCATGTGTGCCGTCATGGGAGACGGGAAAACGACGCCTTTACTAAAATTTTGGGGTACATATAAAATTTGATCGCTTGATACAGTCTTCTTTGTGGCATTGCAATGTCTAAAAAATGCCATGTTGGAGCTTTGAATTTTTATCCAGTTAATGGTGTTTACTAATTGGGTTATTTTATATTTTGATAGATCAAACTTTTCTGGATGTGGCACTACCACATGTATTTTGAAAGGTAATTTGAAAATCAATTTTCTTAATAAACTTTTAAAATCTGCCCGCATAGACTTTTATGGCAGCTATGTGTGTCACCAATGCAATCTGCCTGTGATTTGGCACTGTTTTTTTAATAGCCAAATCATAATTTTCAAATAGTTGCCCAAAAGAAAGTCATAAAAAGTTGATCTCAAAAAGAGATGAAACATAGATAATGTCTGTATGACAACTACCATATTTTGTTTTTATGCGTTTAATGAAAATACGTAATCTACAAAATATATATTATATATACGAGGGGCTGCTGATGAGTCTTTGGCTTTACCCAGAAAGAAATGAGATAGGAAGATGAAACTTTGCATTTATTCCACATACTCTCCACTGATGTCAACACATTTCTTACATCAGTATTCCAAGTTCTGTAAGCCTTGCAAAAAGAAGGATTTCAGTCGTGCCTCAAACCAGGCATCCGTAACA
This sequence comes from Dendrobates tinctorius, assembly GCF_039654945.1. Classification (NCBI taxonomy): domain Eukaryota; kingdom Metazoa; phylum Chordata; class Amphibia; order Anura; family Dendrobatidae; genus Dendrobates; species Dendrobates tinctorius. The sequence continues at coordinate 69,238 of NW_027362297.1, forward strand.
GGGTTTGGAAACACATGATATAGATATAGATAGATAGAAAGATATTAGTTTGTGTGCGATTGAGGTGTGGACCGTTTGGTAGCTTACTATAAACAGATAGGCTTTTCTGAACAAGCCCTTGTCCTCTCTACCACCTCCCCTGATAGACAATGATGTTTAGCAATGGATAAAATGATGCCTCTCTCCACTTGTGTTCTAGGTAGCTCGTCACGAGTTAAGAAAGAATGTTTAGGCACATTTTAAATGGCCATTTTAGACACCATCAGGTGCCACTTTTGCATTACAGTGTGAGCACCACAACATTAATGTATGGCAGCTGTTTTGATAATTGTTAGAATAAATTGAGCTAGAAGTTTAATAGGTGCACAGTTGGACCTCATCAGGAAAATAGGACAGACAATATTTTGGTCAATAGTAAGCCTCAACTTAATAAAGTCAAAAAAGATTGTCTTTCCATCCCCCAGTAAGGAATGTCTTCTTTAAGCAAAGGAGAATCCACAAAGAGAAAGTTCTAACATTTATATTTTTGTGTCATGCTTCAAAATGTTTAGGACAATGTGACATATGGAAATAAATATAACACAATCATCAAAATTCCTAGGAGGAGTGCATGTCCGACCAAATGAATCATGAGGTCAAAGGAACTGGCCAAGGAGCTCAGAGACAGAATGGTGGCAAGGCACAGATCTGGCCAAGGTTACAAAAGAATTTCTGCAGTACTTAAGGTTCCTAAGAGTACAATGGCCTCCATAATCCTTGAAGGGAATTTGTCACCCCATTTTTCGAGTATCAGCTGCCAGCACCACCATCAGGGGCTTATCTGCAGCATTCTGTAATGCTGTAGATAAGCCCCCGATGTAACCTGAAAGATAAGAAAAATGAGTTATATTATACTCACCCAGGGGCAGTCCGGGTCCGGTTTTGGTCCGATGGATGTCGCGGTCCGGTCCGGCGCCTCCCATCTTCTAATGGTGACGTCATCTTCCTTGCTGCCTGTCGTGGCTCCTGCACAGGCGCACTGCTCTGCCCTGTTGAGGGCAGAGCAGAGTCCTGCAGTGCGCAGGCGCCGGGTTCAGGTCCTCTTCCTAAACGTCACTGACAGAGACACCCGGCAGACAGAGCGACGCGCAGCCATGGAGTGGGGATGGGTAAATATCGCCAGTGCCGGGGTCCTGAGCCAGCGGTGACACCAGCACCTGTGCCCGCCTGCTCAGGACACCGGCACCGAGCCCCCGGCAACGAGAGGCGAGTATGTAATTGTTTTTAAATTTGCAGCAGTAGCATAATCTATGGAGCATCTTATGGGGGCATAATTATGGAGCATAAACTATGGAGCAGCATATGGGGGCATAAACTACGAAGCATCTTATGGGGCATAATTATGGAGCAGCATATGGGGCATAATCTCTTATTGCATTGTACTGCAATGCTACGGCGTCCAAAAGAAACGCAATTATGGCGATTTGATTTTTGGTCACTGTGCCATTCACCGATCAGATTAATTTATCTGGTGAAAACAAGTTATCAACTAATCACTACTGGTGGGGGGGGCCGACCTCTGTGACCTGCCCAGATTGGCAGAATGGGGAACTTTCATCCCTGTTAAAATGGCATGACAGGTCAGACATGTGCACTGTGTTCCTTCCAGTCTCCATGGAAATACAGGGCGCTGTGGTCTGCTTTTTTCGCCAGCCTCAGACTGAATGGAGTGGCAGTCAGGTATCTAACCTGCTGTGTGTCATTTTTGTAAGGAGGATAAAAATGACACAAATCGGCCGATTGGTGCGAGACTGAACACCCACCGATTAGCAGATTATCACCTATCCACAAGGTGGGTGATGAGTGTTTTTTACTGGACAAGCCCTTTAAAAGATTTACGGTACTCTGATCATTTCCTTTCGCAATTTTTGGTGCCATTTCAAAAACTGTGGCCAAATCTTCAACATTTTTGTTTAAAATCTCTGAAAAGCAGAAGGCATTTTTTTTAAGAAGAAAAAGTTTCAAACTAGTAATAACCTACAGTAAATACTGAAATATTATTACATGTAGAGCCAAGAATTGCTAATGCTCCAGCAACTGAAGCTGCAAACACTTTATCAATTCTTACCAATGGCTGAAAGCAGGCACATAATTAGGAGGATCAGCACACACCAGAAGACGTCAGTATTCATCTGCCTTTCCAGCTTACTTCGCTTATAACGAGGTCCATTGTTGTTTAACAATGCTTTGGTCTCATGACCTATACAAATGAAAGAGACATTATATATACCTATTAATGCATGAAACATGACGATCTAATATGTACTATAAAAGGTACCCACACTCACCGAAGCAAACACAGCTACATTAAAATTATGTGTATAGTGGCATGTCAACTCTTTCCCCAGAAAGACATCAGGGATACGGAGTTTCTACATGTAAAATCCTTTGGTGACAGATTAGCCAGCGCTCAAGGTGTCTGACAATGATTCTCCCATCTCCCTATTGTGAACACATGCGGAGTGTGCGAGTATAAATGTGAATAGGATAGTCAAGAAAAATAGCTAACCACTGGTACATATGTATGATCACCTTTAGCTCAAATACACTATTCCATTTCACGCTTTTATTTTTAATGTTAACTGTAATCCATGCATACAAAATTAAGTATACAGAATTACAAGAAAAGTGACCGATTTAAAATACAGAAAAATGTATGATTTATTAAATCAAAAACGTATGGCTCAGGAAGGATTTAAAAAATAAAAATTATTGCAAGATTACAAATAGCTAAAAGTCATGTGGTCCCCATACAAATTAGATGGTCAGGCTCAGCAGAACCAATGTATAAGGCCACCACTGGAATTCTGTATGAAAAAGCAGCACTCTAAGATTTAATATTCATATATCAGAAATTACTAAATATAACTGATGAGCGATTCTATTTAGTGGCAACGTTGGAAGATGTCAGTACCTGCATAAACAACTATTCCAGACACAACTTCTGTATTTCTAAGAGTACATCCTCGTAACAGGAGATTTTCTTTGTAAAGACCAGATTTTTTCTCGTTTTTATGAACCCTGAAGAAAAAAAAAAAGTTTGCACAAGTTACATAAAATAGCACCCACACACATCTGCTACAGACCGCATTTTTCGGACTATAAAATGCACTTTTTTCCTCAAAAGAGGTGGAGGAAAATGGGGGGTGCGTCTTATAGTCCAGATGTACCGACTCTGGTGGGGAGGTGGGGGAGCGGCATCGGCGGAGCAGCCGATCACAGAGGCAAGAGCCAGCTGTTGTGGCTAACTCCTGTGCCCGCTGCTAAAGAGTAATTAATATTTACTGCATTCCACACACATGGGCGTGAAGGGCAATGAATATTCATTTCTATTTAGCATCATGGTATGATTTGCCTCCATTCCAGTCCTAGTATGCATGGTCCCATCAGCAAACATTTAAAAAAAGAAAAAAGCAAACCATTACACTTACCTTCCTGTTGCTTCCTCGCAGCATCTTGTTCTGATGCCAGCAGCTGCTTTATGCTTGTAAGCAGCACATGGCAGGGACATCATGTTCGGCTTTCAGGCTGAAGGGCAGCTGCTGGAATACATTGCTCTTCAGAAGTGCGCATAGTGTCAGCTGGAGCCTTCCTGCAGCTACTGGTGGTCAAGTGTGCCGCTACTAAAGGGAATGACTATTCACCACATTCCACATCTATGGGAGTGGAATGCGGTGAATATTCATTTTCCTTAAGTAGTGGCACACGTGACCGCCAGTAGCTGCAGGAAGCCGGCGGCTGACACTATGCTACCTACTGAAGAGCAATGAATACTTACTACTCTGCGCACACAGTCCCAGCATGCAGAGCACCGAGTATTCCAGCAGCTGCCCTTTGGCTTGCAAGCAGCACATGATGTCCCTGCTTACAAGCATAAAGCAGCTGCTGGCGTCATATCGCTGGTCGGGATCGCTGGTACATCGCTAAGTGTGACAGTACCTTTAGTGTGACAGGCCCTTAACATTACTGCACTGTATGCACTTAGATAAGCAGACTATCATTTTACATAATGCGGAACATTCTTCGCTTAGCCATTGTAGATGTGAAAGTCCGCTTACATAATACACCTCAAAAGAGGAGATAAAAAGTGTAGATCCTAAAACACTAGTTTTCGTAATGCTTTTGCAGCATTTAAGTAAAAAAAAAAAACAAAAAAACCCATGACATATCACTTTGATAAATACCCAAGCTATCACCGCTCTATCCCAGTCTGAAATAAAAAGATACAAAATGCTGAGGTTTCCAAATCATGGTTTAAAGAGAAACCTTTTGCTGGGATTGCCACCTTAATTGATACATTGTATAACAAGCTAAATTAGCCCCACATACCTACACATAAATGTACATGTGGCAGCATAGAAGTGCCATATTGGTCAGTGTGCCCTGTCTATGCCTGTTATGTAGGATTCGCACAGCTAATCACAACACAACTGAGAAAAAAAATTTAAAAAAAAAGTTCACAAACGAAAAAATAAAACTGCAAAGCATTACCATTAAAATGTTAATCACAGACAACACATGGAAAGCACACAGATGGCGTCCGGGTGCTGTTCATTATTTTGACGGACCCATAAACTTGATTGGGCAATTTTGACCCTTAAACTACGGTAGGATGAAACACAAACAGGTTTATGACGTTTTTGCAGACACACAGACATAAGAGCTGTGTATGAAAAACACAGATAAAACACGTATATGAAAAACAGACATCTGGAAGAGGCCTTAAAAGAGGAAAAGAGGACGATTAAGGCTAAGTGCACATGTGGATTTTCCTCCTGCGGATTTTTCCACGCAGATTTGAAGAAATCCGCAGGTCAAATGACCTGCATTTTTCCTGCTGATTTCTTCCTGTTTTTGTGCAGTTTTCTTGCGGTTTTTCTGCGGTTTTCCACTGCGGTTTTCCCCCTGCGGATTTGGACAATGGAGCAGGTGGAAAACCGCACAAAAGAAGTAACATGCTGCATTTTTTGTACCGTACAAAAACCGCACGGAAAAAACCGCAGCATCTGCACAGCGGTTTTTAAAAAAAAATTGTTTTACATTGTACTGTAAGGCTAAGTGCACACGTACCGGAACTCTCGCGGAAATTACCGCGAGAATTCCGGAATTCCAGTCCGCGGGAAAAATCGCATTTTAAATTCCTGCGATTTTCCCGCGGAAAAACTAGCATTTTGCAAGCGTATTTAGCTTGCAAAATGCCAGCGTTTTCCAAGCGATCTGTAGCATCGCTTGGAGAACTGATTGACAGGTTGGTCACACTCGTCAAGCATAGTGTTTGACGAGTGTGACCAACTTTTTACTACTGAGGCCGCCTATGCAGCATCAGTAGTAAAAGATAGAATGTAAAAAAAAAAATAAAAAATGGTGTTATTCTTACCCTCCGACGTCCCGCGCAGGCGTTCCCAGTAATCCTTTGCGAAAATGCCCGCGATGACATCCGTTCTCGCGGGATCGCGACGTCTCGCGGTAATTCGCGATGACGTCGCGCGAATGACCGCGAGACTTCGCGATCCCGCGAGAACGGACGTCATCACGGGCATTTTCGCAAAGGATTACTGGGAACGAAAGCGTGAAGAGAGGCGGGAAGACTGCGCGGGACGTCGGAGGGTGAGAATAACAATATTTTCTATTTTTAAATTCTATTTTTTACAGGGATATGGTACCCAAAGCCCGGAGGACTGTCTCCTCTCCTCCGGACCGTGGGTACCATCCGCAAATGTTCTACTTACTTTCCAAATGGTGTGCACAGCCACATGCGGGAAGTAAGCGGAACAATGCATTCCTATGGGTGCGGGATCGCCGCGATTCCGCAAATTAATGAGCATGCTGCGGTTTTTACCGCGAAGCGATTACGCCGCGGTAAAAACCGCAGCATTAGCACAGCATTGCGGAATCCCATAGGAATGCATGGGATGCTTATTTTTCGCGTTTTCGCGGCATAATCGCGTGGTTAAAACCCGCCACGGAAACGCGAAAAAACGCCACGTGTGAACTCAGCCTAAATCACTTTGCGGATCCGTAGCGTTTCTGCGCGGTAAAATCCGCTGCGGATCCGCAGGAAAAATGCATCGTGTGCACATGGCCTAAAACATTTTTGTTGTTCACAGCATTGCAGAGATATGGGCTTTTGAAGGTTAAATCTAAATTTCTCCAACAAACAAGGGAACTTTAACCCCTTAATGACTGCTGATACGCCTTTTACGGCCTCCCACTTCTCTTTCTACTCTGGTTAGAGCCTGTTTGTGCTCTCCTCTGAAGGTAGTAGTACACACCATTGTAGGAAATCTTCAGTTTCTTGGCAATTTCTCGCATGGAATAGCCTTCATTTCTAAGAACAAGAATAGACTGTAGAGTTTCACATGAAAGTTCTTTTTTTCTGGCCATTTTGAGAGTTTAATGGAACCAACAAATGTAATGATAAAGATTTTCAACTAGCTCAAAGGAAGGTCAGGATTATAGCTTCTCTAATCAGCCAAACTGTTTTCAGCTGTGCTAACATACTTGTCCAAGGGTTTTCAAGGATATTCTAACTATCCATTAGCCTTCTTACACAGTTAGCAAACACAAAGTACCATAAGAACACTGGAGTGATGGTTGTTCGAAATGAGCCTCTATACACCTATGAAGATATTGCATTACAAACCAGTCGTTGGCAGCTAAAATAGTCATTTACCACATTAACAATGTATAGAGTGTATTTCTGAATCATTTAATGTTCGCTTCATTGGAAAAAACTGTGCTCTTCTTTAAAAAATAAGGAAATTTCTAAGGGACCCTAAATTTTTGAACGGTAGTGTATATCGAAGACATTTTACCACTAACATGAAGTACAATATGTCACGAAAAAACAATCTTGGAATCAGTGGGATACATTGAAGTGTTCCAAAGCTATAACCTCAAAGTGACAGTGGTCAGAATTGCAAAAATTGGCTTGGTCATTAAATACCAAATTGCCTCTGTCACTAAGGTGTTAACAGCCATTATTCTCCAGAGAGGTTTACTTTTTCCCCTGTAGAAGTTTGCTCAATCTTAAGAAGGCAGCATCTGCAGAGTTCAGAAAAGGCTTTTTCAGCATGACCTTGCTTGATCACTGACAACTCTTCGCTAGCGTCACTTTGTCATTACAGCACTGGAAGAGGAGAAAAGAAATTGCAGCGTGTGAGCAGCGTTCGCCCAACACCTTTTTGAAGTGCCGATTTTGGTCTTGATAAAACACAGTGGACCTACACCAGCAGATGACATGGCTCCCCAAACCATCACAGATTGTGGAAACTTCACACTAGACCTCAAGCAGCTTGGATTGTGGCCTCTCCACTCTTCCTCCAAACTCTGGGATCTTGATTTCCAAATGAAATGCAAAATTTACTTTCATCTGAAAACAACACCTTGGACTACTGAGCAACAGTCCAGTTCTTTTTCTCCTTGGCCCAGGTAAACGCTTCTGGCGTTGTCTATTGGTCATGAGTGGCTTGACACAAGTAATGCGACACTTGTAGCCCATGTCCTGGATACATCTGTGTGTGGTGGCTCTTGAAGCAATGACTCCAGCAGCAGTCCACTCCTTGTGAATCTCCCCAAAATTTTTGAATGGCCTTTTCTTAATCCTTTCAAGGCTACGGTTATCCTGGTTGCTTGTGTACCTTTTTCTACCACACTTTTTCCTTCCACTCAACTTTCTATTAATACACTTGGATACAGCACTTTGAACAGCCAGCTTCTTTATCAATGACCTTTTGTGGCTTACCCTCCTTGTTGAGTGTGTCAATGGCTGCCTTCTGGACATCAGTCAAGTCAGCAGTCTTCCCCATGATTGTGGAGCCTACTGAAACAGACTAAAGGACACTTAGGAAGCCTTTGGAGGTGTTTTTTGTTAATTATTCTAATTTCATGAGGTAACAACTTTTGGGTTTTCATTGGCTGTAAGCCATAATCAACATTAACAGAAATAAACACTTGAAATAGATCACTCTGTTTGTAGTGACTCTATATAATATACGAGCTTCACTTTTTGTATTGAAGAACTGAAATAAATTCACTTTTTGATGATATTCTAATTTTGTGAGAAGGACCTGTATATACGACAGTCATTTAGGACAGATCCATCTTGCAGCAGCTCTGCTCCTCTCTCCGTGAGGCACTTGATCTGCTCAGTTTCTGCATTAAAACAAATTCACTTTCCTCTCCTGCTCTTTAACCAGCACCTTCGATCCCATACTACAGAGAATTCTCATCCTTCCTAGACGACTACTAAATCACCCATATAAATATATCCAATATTAAAACACTGATAAAATTAGGGGTACTATACAATCATTGGCCCAAAATTTCTCTCACTTTCATCCTTTTGCCCAATTATAAATATAAAATAATATTTATACATTTTCACTAATCTCAAATGACTTTTCATTCACCGTTCAGTCCTAAAGTGTAGGCATTTAACAGTGATCTCAGTGCTAAAAACTTGGCCACTTATTTGATAGAGAAAATTGACACTATCTAACAGTATCCTCTTGCTTTCCGCACTTAATACTGTTCAATTTCAACCTTTGACCGGGTGATAGAAGTTGTCATTTCAAGGACCCCGTCTTCTCGCCCTACTACCTGTGTAAGTGACCCTTTTCCTTCACACGTGACGGTGCCTCTTCCTGGCTGTCTTTTTGTCTAACTACAATAAGCTTGCTCTTTCTTGTAGTATTTTCCCTCTGCTTTTACACATGCTGCTAGAACTGAAATTCTTAATCTAGTCTTGCCTGATCAGCTATCTGCTGAATCTCCTTTTCACCTTTACAATCTATTTTCCACACATTACAGAATCTGTCATTACTAAAGTCTCAAATAATCTCCTAACAGATACATCAAATGGCAACTAATCTGAGATTTTTCTCTTTGCAGCATTTCTTTCACATGGAAGCCCACCAACTCACTATGCTCAGCTCTACTGGTCTTAAAGGGTTTGTACAAAGGTTGTAATTCCCTTTCCAAATAATAGAAGATGGCACATGGATCGCTGGGAGTGCAACCATTATGTCTCCCACAGATTCAGAGTATATTGCTTTGCCATTTCCATCGACCTTTTCTCAGGACTGGTGGGGTTCCCAACAGCAAGAGCTCCAGCAATCGACACATTATTGCCTATCCTATTTACTGGGGCTAACGTACACTGTTTTCAGTTATAACAACAGTGAGTATTTTGACCATATCATTTTTATGCAGATTTTTCAACTCCAAGCTGAATGAACATGAATTCTTATTAGATGACGCATATTAAGTGATACGTATTTATGTAATAAGGGAGGGGGTGGCCTACGGATATCAACACCCTTTATCAAGCATTATTAGGCCGCTTATATTCGTTATACAAAACTGGCCAAAAAAAAAAAAATAAAAAGATTTTATCAGACTCTGAAAAAAAAAAAAAAAAAAGAAAAGACGAAAATTGTCAAAAGTCTAACAGAGGGATGCAGCGCTCTTGAATCTGCTAAGATATTGGTCCGTGATTATAAGAACATAAAAAGTTTTGTTGAACAGGATCGCAAACAGCATGCAGAGAAGAAAAGACACGCAATAACTACCAAAGATATAAAAAAAAAAAAACAAATAAATGTGAAGCGACCATTATTCTCCAGTACTGTCATATTCCAGAACTACAGCCTCCCTGGAAAGCCCAGACGTACAAGGTGTTCAGTACTCAGTCATCGCCAAGGTATGGAAGGCTGAAACCTGATCACCACTGAGCAAGACAAGTTTAAAATGTCAAGACTGGGCCAAGAAATACCTGAAGACAGATTTTTCAAAGGTTTTATGGATTTTATGAGATGAGCGTAACTTAACAGACCAGATGGATGGGCCCCATGGCTGGATCAGTAATGGACACATACCTCCACTTTGATGAAAAAGCCAGCAAGGAGCAAGGTGAGGTATTGCTAGCGGCTGGTATTATTAAAGGGAACCTGTCACCACTTTTTGGGGCTACAGGTAAAAATATCAAATTAGCGTCACCTATGCATTACACAAGTACTTTTGATACCCCTTGACTCCCCACGTATGTTCCATAAACACCGTTTTTATTCATCTCGTGCTGTATGTAAATATGCTCGGTCCGGTCCGATGGCCGTTGCTTATTGTCCGCCTCTCCCCACCTCCTAGCTTGCTCTACGCATTCCTTTCAGGGAGTTTCTGCACTCGCGTAGTTTTGGCGCATGCGCATTCAAATGGCCTCTCGCTCGTGCACAGTATGCTTTGCCCAACTGTGGGCAAAGCAGAAAAGCAGTATTGTGCATGCGCCGTCACACGCGAATGGTTTCTATGGCTCGGAAGTATACTTCCGCATGAAAACGGTTTTTAAAAATCACAGTTATTCCACAAAATATTGATTTCTGAACTCTTCCCGAGTTAAAACATTAGTATTGTTGCTTCTAAATGATTATGAACTTGTTTTCTTTGCATTATTTGAGGTCTGAAAGCACTTTTTTTTTTTGTTTTTTTATTTTGACCATTTTTCTTTGTCAGGAAAAAGTTTTTTGCTTGGAAATTCGGAGACGTGTCAGAAGATTATAGACTAAAAGAACAATTTACATTTTACGCAAAAATATACATATAAAGAGAAAAATCAGACAAACTGAACATTTGAAAGTGGTCTCATATATACAGCTCTGGCAAAAATTAATTATATACATACACGCGCACACACACACAGTGTAGGACTGTGGTGCCAAGGGCCCACCAGTGACACTGACTTTGGGGGCCCACTTGAATACAAATATCACACTACCCTTGTCCATAAATTTACCTATATCTCTATATGATATATAGATGTTGCCTTTTTCTATACAGAATCAATTGAATTATGCCAAGTACTTCTCATATAGTGGGGTTGGGGGTCCAGATCTGCACAGGGGCCCACCGGGGGATTCCCCTGTTACCCCCTATGGGCCAGTCTGAGCCTGCGCACACACACACACAAAGGAAATAAAGGGAAAAATACTAAATCAACCAGGATCACTTCTATAGTTCATTTCCTTTGGTTGTTTCGCATCAAGTGAAATGAACGAGAAAGCTTCCCTCAAAGAGCTTCTGTTGCCAACTACCTCCCTGATTCGGCTTAGTAACTTTTTGCAACTCCAATAAACCCTAAAACTATCCAAATTACCTCCATGTTGTTCCAAAAATGTCTGACTGCCCCTGAATATGTAACCATTACTATTGATGTCAAAGTTTCACAATCCTCTTTTGTGACCATTACATTATATATACCCTTTTATTACAGATCTTGTAGTCTATGCTATTGGCAACATGGCTGGTTTCACAATTAATAAAATAAAATTATGTTAAAGCGGTCATCTATTTTCAGAGTTTTTTGAACATAACAGCAAAAATTGCATTTATTCCCAAAACATTTCTGAAACCCTTTGGTAAGTGACCATGTTGCACTATTTGTAAAAACAAGGGAAGAGTAAATTCCCTAATGATTTGCCACTTCTAGCAACACACCTATATCCCTTACCAATTCATGAAGAAGCTCATCCTGGTGTAATATAGGATATTTCATAATGATGTTTTCAATCTTATTAAACTGGATACTGTACGCAGTACTGAATGTGACTGTTTAATCATTGTTTTTGTGGTTTAGTTTTTTTTTTAAATTTGCTTTATTTTTCTCTTTTTTCGATTTGACAGCACACATTTCTTTTCTCTCCATACCTAAAGTTTTGAGATATGCTGTATTAATAATGAGATAAATCTCATCATCACAACACAATTTCTTGACACTAACAAACTCACCATAAGGTATGGAGGCAATAGTATAGAATGGGTGGCAGCTCTCAGCGGGTAAAGTATAATCGCTGAATTTTCAAAAAGGTCCTCCTCGGAGATTTTACGACACTGTGGGGTGCTATACCCTTATTTAACAGTGCTGAGAAATAAGTGGTGCTGAGGAATAATGCCCCTTAACTGTCGCTGTGAAAAAGCGTATCTGTGGGTCGTTAAGGGGCTAAATAATAAACCTCTACAGTCTCCTTCTTGGACAAGATCAGATCATTTGTCTTAACCAGTGATTAGCAGACCCGTGGAAATTCGGGTTCTGGTACCAGACCTGAACTTTATTCCAAAGTTTGGTTCGGTTACCAGAGCTGTACCAAAACTTGAAATGGAGCCAGAGCCCAATTGAAAACAGTGTAAACCCGAACTTTTGAGCTGGCAAAAGCCCTCTCTCTGCAATGGACTTCACCCGGAACTCCAAACATTGCAACGGGCTTCTGGGAGAAGTCAGTGTTCGACGTTTAGCACCGGACATCAACTGTCCAGTACGAAACCCAAACTTTTAAGCTCTGGTTCGCTCAGCTCTAGTCTTTACAGATGTCAGTAGGATCCGAGAATGCTCTTTGAGAAACGTAAATGTGAAGCCGGCCTAAGAGCTGCGGACTTCCTCCGTGAAGCTCTGCACACTGCCGCACCTCATCCGGTCAGCTCCACCTATGTCCGCATACTTCTGCATGCGGCCTGCGTACCCTAACTTTAACATTGAGTACGCGGTCATGTGGATGCCTCCGCATGCGACCGCATCAAATTCCACCATGTTGCTTTCGACGCAGGTCGCCGCATCGTCAAAACGACGCATGCGGAGGCATCTGCATGACCTCCATACCCAATGTTAAAGATAGGGTATGCGGATGTAGACGGAGCTGACCGGAAGAGGAAGTCCGCAGCCCCGAGTAACGCAAATGTGAAGCTGCCGGTCTTATAGGTACGGTTGTCATCAGGATAAACTTGCTTCTCATACACCACAGCATCCATGATCACAACACAACCCCCTTTATCGAACTTTCCAATAATTAGATTGGAATTCTTAGCCAAATCCTCGAGAGCAGATTTTTCAAATTTATTAAAGTTGTCACGTCGTATTCCAGATGCGGCAGGATCAAGAGGTAGTCCCCTCAAGGTTTGCTCAACTAAGGACTGGAATGAACCTGCTGCCAAGTAGTCCTCCAATATGAATCTCCAGCTGATGGAACAGAGATTTAATAAAAAACTACACTAAGCAGACCAGTAAGTGACACATCGCTGGATTCGGGGTCTCTAGCCTCTACTGTATGGTTTTCTCAGATTACATACCGAAAACCCAGTCTCATATATACAGTCATGGCCAAAAGTTTAGAGAATGACACAAATATTATATTTCACATGATCTGCTGCCCTCTGGTTTTTATGTGTGTTTGTCAGATGTTTTTATCACATACAGAAATATAATTGCAATCATATTATGAGTAACAAAAGGTTATATTGGCAATTAGAATGAGTTAATGCAGCAAGTCAATATTTGCAGTGTTGACCCTTCTTCAGGACCTCAGCAATTCTCCCTGGCATGCTCTCAATCAACTTCTGGATCAAATCCTGACTGATAGCAGTCCATTCTTACAAAATCAATGCTTTTATTTTGTCTGAATTTGAAGGTTTTTGTTTGTCCACCCGTCTCTTGATGATTGACCACAAGTTCTCAATGGGATTAAGATCTGGGGAGTTTCCAGGCCATGGTCCCAAAATCTCTATGTTTTGTTCCCTGAGCCATTTAGTTATCACCTTTGCTTTATGACAAGGTGCTCCATCATGTTGAAAAAGGCTATATATTCCCACAACAGGGGCCTTAGTAAGCATGGCGCTTCCCACCAAATATGTAAACCAAACAGACTAAGGAAGCGTATTGCCATAAAATTCGCATAGCTTTATTAAAGTACAAACAAGACACACATACATGATAAAAAGAGATGTGTATACCAATGGGTGTCACAGATAAATGACATCAAAAAGTGAAGTGGGGGGCTAAAAAACTGTACTGTATCACCAAAGAAGGCTACAAAATGACCATCATGTGGGCGCTAAATCATAATTTACTATAGTCATGCGCCCAACTGTATCACTTGCCAAAATATCAATGTACATAGGAAATCCTAAGTATAATCATCATCCTGCCAATAGATCAAGAGGCATAGATACAAACATGTTTACCCCCATTAAATTAGAATGGTGGCTGTCCCTCAAAGAGAAAAATATACATGACCTGTGACACCGCAATCCCCCGACGCGCGTTTCGCCTTAGCTTCCTCCCAGGACGAAGCTAAGGCGAAACGCGCGTCGGGGGATTGCGGTGTCACAGGTCATGTATATTTTTCTCTTTGAGGGACAGCCACCATTCTAATTTAATGGGGGTAAACATGTTTGTATCTATGCCTCTTGATCTATTGGCAGGATGATGATTATACTTAGGATTTCCTATGTACATTGATATTTTGGCAAGTGATACAGTTGGGCGCATGACTATAGTAAATTATGATTTAGCGCCCACATGATGGTCATTTTGTAGCCTTCTTTGGTGATACAGTACAGTTTTTTAGCCCCCCACTTCACTTTTTGATGTCATTTATCTGTGACACCCATTGGTATACACATCTCTTTTTATCATGTATGTGTGTCTTGTTTGTACTTTAATAAAGCTATGCGAATTTTATGGCAATACACTTCCTTAGTCTGTTTGGTTTACATGTTGAAAAAGGCATTGTTGATCGCCAAACTGCTCTTGGACGGTTGGGAGAAGTTGCTCTTGGAGGACATTCTGGTACCATTCTTTATTCATGGCTGTGTTTTTAGCCAAGACTGAGAGAGACCCCATTCCCTTGGCTGAGAAGCCACCCCACACATGAATGGTTTCAGGATGCTTGACAGTTGGCATGAGACAAGACTGGTGGTAGCGCTCACCTGGTCTTCTCCGAATAAGCCGTTTTCCAGATGTCCCAAACAATCGAAAAGGGGATTCATCAGAGAAAATGACTTTACCCCAGACCTCAGCAGTCCACTCCCTGTACCTCTTGCAGAATATCAGTCTGTCCATGATGTTTTTTCTGGAGAGAAGTGGCTTCTTTGCTGCCCTCCTTGAGACCAGGCCTTGCTCCAAGAGTCTCCGCCTCACAGTGCGTGCAGATGCACTCACACCTGCCTGCTGCCATTCCTGAGCAAGCTCTGCACTGCTGGTAGCCTGATCCCGCAGCTGAAACACTTTAAAGAGACGGTCCTGGCGCTTGCTGGTCTTTCTTGGGCGCCCTGGAGCCTTTTTGGCAACAAGTGAATCTCTCTCCTTGAAGTTCTTGATGATGCGATAGATTGTTGACTGAGGTGCAATCTTTCTAGCTGCGCTACTCTTCCCTGTTAGGTCATTTTTGTGCAGTGCAGTGATGACTGCACGTGTTTCTTTAGAGATAACCATGGTTAACAGAAGAGAAACAATGATGCCAAGCACCAGCCTCCTTTTAAAGTGTCCAGTGGTGTCATTCTTACTTAATCATGACAGATTGATCTCCAGCCCTGTCCTCATCAACACCCACACCTGTGTTAATGGAGCAATCACTGAAACGATGTTAGCTGGTCCTTTTAATGCAGGGCTGCAATGATGTTGAAATGTGTTTTGGGGGATAAAGTTCATTTTCTAGGCAAATATTGACTTTGCAAGTAATTGCTGTTAAGCTGATCACTCTTTATAACATTCTGGAGTATATGCAAATTGCCATTAGAAAAAATGAAGCAGTAGACTTTGTAAAAATTAATATTTGTGTCATTCTCTAAACTTTTGGCCATGACTGTTATATATATATATATATATATATATATATATATATATATATATATATATATATATATATATATATACTCTAGCTATAACTATGGTTAGTTATAACAAATTATAATGATTATAATGCACATAAAAACCGAGCATCTAATCCTATCCTGTGTGATACTGACTGCTGAGCCGTGTATCTAATACTATTCTGTGTGATACTGACTGCTGAGCTGCGTGTCTAATCCTATCCTGTGTGATACTGTCTGCTGAGCCGTGTATCTATTCCTATCCTGTGTGATACTGACTGCTGAGCTGTGTATCTATTCCTATCCTGTGTGATACACAGCTGAGCAGACTGTATCTAATCCTATCTTGTGTGATACAGTCTGCTGAACTGTGTATCTAATCCTATCCTGTGTGATACTGTCTGCTGAGCTATGTATCTAATCCTATCCTGTGTGATACTGACTGCTGGGCTGTGTATCTAATCCTATCCTGTGTGATACTGCCTGCTGAGCCAGGTGTCTAATCCTCTCCTGTGTGATACTGACTGCTGAGCTGTGTATCTAATCCTATCCTTTGTGATACTGACTGCTGAGCCGTGCATCTAATCCTATCCTGTGTGATACTGGGCTCCCCTCTGCAGTCTGTGTCAGAGGGTGGTCTGTGTTGGCACGGTAATAAATGGTGTTATTTCCAGCTTTACAGAAGGACGATAACACCATAGAAATGATAAGAATAATAGGCCTCAGTTACCACAACTGTCTACAAAGAAAAAACTGTTGCTGATAGCAACCAATCACAGCTCATTTTTCACCTTTAAAAGCAGCTCTGGGACAGCGTGGCGAGTTTTGAGTGGCGACTTTTGTGTTTCGACTTATGTGGCGAGGTTGGTGTATGTGTGGTGAAATGTGTGCTGAGGGTGGTATATGTGTTGAAGCACGTGGTAGTGTGTGGCGCATTTTGTGTGTGTGTTCATATCCCCATGTGTGGTGAGTATCCCATGTCAGGGCCCCACCTTAGCAACTGTACGGTATATACTCTTTGGCGCCATCACTCTCATTCTTTAAGTCCCCCTTGTTAACATCTGGCAGCTGTCAATTTGCCTCCAACACTTTTCCTTTCACTTTTTCCCCCATTATGTAGATAGGGGCAAAATTGTTTGGTGAATTGGAACGCGCTGGGTTAAAATTTCGCCTCACAACATAGCATATGACGCTCTCGGAGTCCAGATGTGTGACTGTGCCAAATTTTGTGGCTGTAGCTGCGACGGTGCGGATTCCAATCCTGGACATACATACATACCACATTGAACATTATATATATATATATATATATATATATATATATATATATATATACACACACACACATATATATATATATATCTCAATGTGGGTGTGTATGTATGTATGTACTGTATGTATGTGTGTATGCCCGTGATTGGCATCCGCACCGTCGCAGCTACAGCCACAAAATTTGGCACAGTCACATGTCTGGACCCAGAGCGTGTCCTAGGCTGTGTTGTTAGGCGAAATTTTAACCCCGCGCGTTCCAATTCACCAAACAATTTTGCCCCTATCTACATAATGGGGAAAAAGTGTGTGTATCAAGCCCCGCCCCTCATTATGATGTCATAATGGTTGCCATGGCGACGCTGATGTCATCATAGGCTGCAAGCCCCGCCTCTCATTATGATGTCATAATGGTTGACTATGGGATGGAGGATGTGTGATGGGTATATGGGCACTGGACTATGGGATGGAGGATATGTATGACGGGTATATGGGCACGGGACTATGGGATGGCGGATATGTATGATGGGTATATGGGCATGGGACTATGGGATGGAGGATGTGTGATGGGTATATGGGCACTGGACTATGGGATGGAGGATATGTATGACGGGTATATGGGCACGGGACTATGGGATGGCGGATATGTATGATGGGTATATGGGCACGGGACGATGGGATGGAGGATATGTATGATGGGTATATGGGCATAGGACTATGAGATGAAGGATGTGTGATGGGAATATGGGCACTCGACTATGGGATGGAGAATATGTATGATGGGTATATGGGCATGGGACTATGGGATGGAGGATGTGTGATGGGTATATGGGCATGGGACTATGGGATGGAGGATGTGTGATGGGTATATGGGCACTCGACTATGGGATGGAGGATATGTATGATGGGTATATGGGCACGGGCCTATGGGATGGAGGATAATTATAACTTGCTATAACTAACCACAGTTAGTTACTATGCCCGGGCAGCGCCGGGCTCTTCAGCTAATATATATACACATACATATACATATACATACACACACGCACACACACAGGGGTTGGACAAAATAATGGAAACACCTAACGTTTTGGCATCATAATCTTCGAACATGTTATAAACATGCAAACCGTGACATATGGCAATGTTTTGTAGTTGATTTGTGTTATGTGATATGTATATGTAAATCAACTGTTTGTTTTGCAGAATTGTAAGAACATTGATGAGAACCTGATACCAATGGCAGAACTCTCTGATTTTCAAAGAGGCCAAATTGTTGGTGCTCGTATGGCAGGCGCTAGCGTAACATAAGTGCCCAAATGCTTGGCGTGTCAAGAGGTACTGTTTCCAAAAGTAATGACTGCATTTGAAAGAGAAGGAAAAACGTCCGCAGCAAAGCACAGGTCCGGACGAAAGTCGAAGTTGACTGAGAGAGACCGTCGGACTCTAAAGTGAATTGTGAGAGGATCGCAAGACCACGGCTCCGAAAATCGCTGCTGAGCTCAATGAACACCTACAGAACCCAGTATCCACGAAAACTGTTCGTCGGGAGATGCACAAATCTGGATTCCACGGAAGAGCTGCAATTAGAAAACCGCTGCTCTCAATGACAAATGTTTCCAAGCGTTTAGAGTGGTGTAGAAACTGTCATGATCTCAGTGCGGGTTTGACTCGCACACGTGGGGTTAATGTCTGGAACCAGTGCTGATGACTGGCATTTCTGGGGTTAAAGGTTGTGATCCCGATGCAGGCTTACCTGCACACCTGGGACTATGATTGTGGCCTCTCCCTGGTTCTGGGAGAGGCTTTTTATAGCCTCAGGACGCTCTTGCCCTTGGCATAGTGTGGTGACCCCTGAGTGTGTTTTTGCTGTGTTCTGGTTGCTTGATAATCTGTGTATGACTCGGTCTGTTCTCTGGATATTGCTTTGGATTCTGCTTGGTACCTTCTATGTCTGTTTGGTTTTGACTGCTGTTTGGCCCTAACTATCCGCTCTGTCTCATCCTTGGTACGTTATGGCTATCTCTGTGTATGAACCCAGTTTTGCCTGACTGAGTAATTCTGTCTAGCGTCTTTCCATCTCACTAAGCAGGATGCTAAGCCCCGCCCCCTTGCAGTCACATGACCGTAGGTCCCGTGTCTGCTTGCTAAATCTACAGGTCCTGTGCATCGGTACTTTCTGGCTATACCTGACCCTGGTACCCCTACAGTGCGGGCGAGTTCCTGCTCAGCGGAGGCTGCACGCCGGCGCTGACAGGATCCTGACACTCAGGACACGCGCACTGGCTCAGTGAGCAAGTACAGTGCGGTGTTCCTGACATTATAACTGACCATTAAGTTTTTGGGGTTTTTTTTTTTTTTTCTCTGCTGAGAAATATGGATCCCATACAATCTCTTGCTGAGCAAATGAAAAATCTGAGTCAGATGTTTCAGGGATCATCTCTGGAGCAGCAAGCTCTGGCTCGTTCTCAGCAGCAGGTTTCTGAGACAGTGCGGGGGGATTTAGCTGCTGGGTCTCTGGGGGCTGGGGCGAGTGATGTTGTTTTGGTGTCCCCAGAACCACCTGTTAAACTGCCTGATTTTTTTTCTGGGAACAAAAAGGAGTTCAGGGTCTTCATGGAGGGGTGCAAACTTCTTTAGTTTGAGGCCACGTTCCTCTGGGGACGAAAATCAGAAGGTAGGGGTCATTAAGTCTCTGTTAAGAGGGTCCCCACAAGCTTGGGCTTTCTCCCTTCCTCCCACTGCCCCTGAGAGAGTGTCTGTGAATGCGTTTTTTGAGGCCCTCGGGCACATATATGATGAGCCGGACCGAGTGCGATTGGCAGAGGACATGGTGACGAGTGTCTGTCAGGGGAAACACTCGGCTGAGTGGTTTTGCACAGAATTCCGCCGCTGGGCCGCAGAGGTCTCTTGGGACGACGCCGCACTACGAGGACTCTTTCGCAGAGGCTTGTCCGAGCGGTTACAGGATGCCTTGGCATTACATCCCCCACCTAACTCTCTCAAGGACGCCATGACCCAGGCCGTCCAGATGGACCGCAGGCTGCGGGCCAGGGGGGTGATGCAGGCGGAGACTCCATTGTTCCCTAGTGGAAAAGAGACTGTTTCTGTACCCATGGACGTAGGGGCTCTCTCCCTGAAGGAAAAGGAGAGAACGCCGGAGAGAAAAGCAGTTATGCTTCTACTGTGGTAAAAAAGGGACATTGGAAAAGGGAGTGTCCTGATTGTCCATCCTCAACCCGGTCGACGGGAAACGACTAGGTCTGGGTAGTCAGCGGGGAGACTACTCAGACCCTCAGGTACCCTTTTCCTCGTTTTCTAAGGTGTTGCTTCATGTGGAACTGTTAGTGGACGATTGTTGTTTTCCCTCTACAGCTTTCGTGGACTGCGGATCATCCATCAATCTCATTGACTCCCAATTGGTCACACGCTGTAAGATAGGGACAGTTAGACTTAAGGTTCCGATCAAAGTGGTGGCCATTGACGCCTCCCCCCTCACTAAAGAGGGAATTCTCTTTATGTCGGACTTGTTTTCACTCAAAGTGGGCGCTACCCATGTGGAAAAATTAAGTTGTTTGGTTCTTGGCAATCTACCAGCAGGATTGGTGTTGGGCATGCCCTGGTTACAACGCCATAACCCAGTCATTAACTGGAAAACGGGGGAGATTGTTCAGTGGGGGATTAATGATTGTGATAAGTCTGCACTATTGGTTGAACCTGTTAAATCTGTATCTGTGTCATCTGTCGAGCTGGAAGGTATTCCGGAGTACCTGAAACAATTCGAAGATGTGTTCTCTGAAAGCGAGGCCGAGACGTTGCCGCCACATAGACCCTTTGACTGCGCCATTGAGTTAGTCCCAGGGGCTAAATTGCCTAAAGCCCGTCTGTTTAATCTATCTGGCCCTGAGCGATTGGCCATGAAAGATTACATTGCTGAGAGTCTTCGCAAAGGACACATACGTCCCTCAGTCTCACCTGTGGCGGCAGGGTTTTTTTTTTGTTAAGAAAAAAGATGGTGGTTTACGTCCCTGCCTCGATTTTCGTGAGCTGAACAAGATTACTGTACGAAATACGTACCCCCTTCCGTTGATTCCCGATTTGTGTAACCAACTTTCAGGGGCAAAATGGTTCTCCAAACTGGATCTTCGGGGGGCATATAATTTGATAAGGGTCCGGGAGGGGGATGAATGGAAAACAGCGTTCCTCACGACCGAGGGACTGTTTGAAAATTTAGTCATGCCGTTTGGTCTTACCAATGCCCCAGCCATATTTCAGAATTTCATCAACGTGGTATTCTCGGATCTCATTGGTCGTTTTGTTGTCATTTACTTAGACGATATTCCGATATACTCACACGACAGTCAATCTCATCTGAATCATGTACGAACCGTTCTCCAAAGACTGAGGGAAAATCATCTGTATGCCAAATTGGAGAAATGTGTGTTTTTTTGTTCAAGAATTGTCTTTTTTGGGATTGTGTCCTGTGAGGGTTTTCGCATGGACCCAATAAAGGTGCAGGCCATTGCTGATTGGGTGCAACCCCGAGACCTTAAGGGTCTTCAGCGCTTCTTGGGGTTCGCCAATTACCGCAAATTTATTCGGGGGTTTTTACAGGTGGTCAAACCACTCACAGATCTTACTTGTAAAGGTGCGGATGTGAGAAACTGGTCCTCGCTCGCAAAAGAGGCCTTTGCAACCCTGAAAAGAAGCTTTAGGTCTGCTCCTGTGTTAGTACAGCCAGATCCGTTCAAACCATTCGTCGTGGAAGTGGACGCCTCTGAGGTGGGGGCGGTGTTGTCCCAAGGGCCTGCCACTCTAACCAACCTTAGGCCATGTGCTTTCTTTTCCAAGAAGTTCTCTGCTGCGGAAAGAAATTACGACGAAGGCAATAGAGAGCTTCTTGCGGTCAAATTGGCGTTTGAAGAATGGAGGCACTTTTTGGAGGGGGCCAGTCACCCGGTTACGGTGATCACAGATCACAAAAATTTGTCATACATTGAGTCTGCTAAAAGACTAACGCCCAGACAGGCCTGTTGGTCACTTTTTTTTCCCCGTTTTTAGTTTACAATTACATTTTGTCCAGGGTCTAAGAATGTCAAGGCTGACGCCTTATCGCGCAGTGTTCAGCCGGTGTCGCCCCCTGAGCCACCGTCCTCCATTCTTCACCCTGGGGTTGTGCTAGCAGAGGTCTCATCTGAATTGGAACGGGAGATTCAGGGGGCCCAGTCGCGGGCCCCGGCGGCCAAGCCGGAGTGGAAGTTGTTTGTCCCAGAGCACCTTCGCCTGAAACTCTTGCAGGAGTTCCATGAATCCAAGCTGAGTGCTCACCCTGGTATTTCAGCCACACGTCTGGCAGTGGCTAGGATCTTTTGGTGGCCTACCCTTGGTTCGGACATAAAAAAATTCATTGCTGGTTGTGGGGTCTGCGCTCGTTCTAAAAGCTCTCATAGCCGGCCGGCAGGGGAGCTGATGCCCTTGGCAGTGCCCGAAAGACCATGGACTCACTTATCCATGGATTTTGTTACCAATCTCCCTCCATCTAAGGGTAATACAGTGGTATGGGTAGTGGTGGACAGGTTTTCTAAGCAGGCTCATTTTGTACCCCTGTCCGCACTACCGTCAGCTGAGACGTTGTCCAGGTTGTTTGTGCAGCATGTGATCCGGTTGCATGGGGTACCCCTGAATGTGGTGTCTGATCGTGGTGTGCAGTTTGTGGCTAAGTTTTGGCGTGCTTTCTGCAAAAAATTAGGGATGTCTCTGTCCTTTTCGTCTGCATACCATCCTGAGAGCAATGGTCAGACGGAGCGCACTAACCAGTCCCTGGAACAGATCCTCAGGTGTCTAACCTCTGCTAGACAGAATGACTGGTGCGATGCACTGCCGTTGGCTGAATTTGCCTTCAATAGTCAATTATGGATTCAGTCCTCATTTTGGTGAGTTTTCTCATCTGGACTCGGGGTGTCCTGGGGCTGAGGGCTCTGTTCAGCGATTACAGAATACGTGGGCAGAAGTTCAGCGGAGTATATCTAGGTCTCAGGACAGGTATAAGTTTTTCGCGGACAGGAAACGAACACTAGGGCCCACGTTTCAGGTTGGAGACAAGGTTTGGCTTTCCACTCGAAACATTAAGTTGAAGGTTCCTTCAGCCAAGTTGGGGCCCAAATTCATTGGCCCATACAAGATTGTGGAAAAAATCAATCCAGTGGCGTATAGGCTGTGCCTTCCACCCTCCTTCAAGATCCCTAACGTCTTCCACAAATCTCTACTGAAACCTTTTGAAGCAGTCCGGGGAGACTCCGAGTCCGCTACTTCTCCTGTTTCAGTCGAGGGGCAGGTGGAGTACGAGGTTGGTCATATCGTAGATTCCAGGTTGGTACGGCGGTCGGTACAGTACCTGGTTCATTGGAAGGGGTATGGATCGGAACACAGGTCCTGGGTACCGGCCCGGTTGATGCATGCTGATCGCCTGGTGCGGGCTTTCCATGCTAAGTACCCGGGCAAGCCTGGGGGTCCAGAGGCCCCCCGTTGAGAGGGGGGTACTGTCATGATCTCAGTGCGGGTTTGACTCGCACACGTGGGGTTAATGTCTGGAACCAGTGCTGATGACTGGCATTTCTGGGGTTAAAGGTTGTGATCCTGGTGCAGGCTTACTTGCACACCTGGGGCTATGATTGTGGCCTCTCCCTGGTTCTGGGAGAGGCTTCTTATAGCCTCAGGACGCTCCCATCCCTGTCATTTATACTCTTGCCCTTGGCATAGTGTGGTGACCCCTGAGTGTGTTTTTGCTGTGTTCTGGTTGCTTGATAATCTGTGTATGACTCGGTCTGTTCTCTGGATATTGCTTTGGATTCTGCTTGGTACCTTCTATGCCTGTTTGGTTTTGACTGCTGCTTGGCCCTGACTATCCGCTCTGTCTCATCCTTGGTACGTTACGGCTATCTCTGTGTATGAACCCCGTTTTGCCTGACTGAGTAATTCTGTATAGTGTCTTTCCATCTCACTAAGAATACGCTAAGCCCCGCCCCCTTGCAGTCACATGACCGTAGGTCCCGTGTCTGCTTGCTAAACTTCAGCATCCACAGGTCCTGTGCATTGGTACTTTCAGCGGAGGCTGCACGCCGGCGCTGACAGGATCCTGACACTCAGGACACGCGCACTGGCTCAGTGAGCAAGTACAGTGCGGTGTTCCTGACAGAAACCTCCAGAATTGGTCCCTCGAGCAGTGGAAACATTTGATATTCTCAGACAAATCATCGTTTACCCTATTTCCGACCTCCGGCCGAGGGTACGTTTGGAGAAAGCCGAAAGAAGCATTCCATCCAGACAGCCTTCTCCCAAATGTAAAACATGGCGGAGGTTCTGTGATGATCTGGGGTGCTATTTCGTGAAGATCCGCCGGGCCAATGATATCCCTTCATGGAAGAATTAACAGCCGCGATTATTTAGGCATTTTGGGCGACCAAGTGCATCCTACGGTTCAAGCACTGTTCCCGGAGGGGAACGCCATCTTTCAGGATGATAATGCACCAATTCATACAGTTAGAATCGTTAAAAAATGGCACGAGGAACATTGTAATGAAGTTGAGCATCTCATCTGGCCCCCACAATTCCCAGACCTCAACATTATTGAGCATTTATGGCCGATTTTAGAGATTCAATTTAGGCGTCGATTTCCGTCGCCATTGTCGCTCAAAGAACTGGAGGGTGTTTTAACTGAAGAATGGGCTAAAATTCCTTTGGAAACAATTCACACCTTGTATGAATCCATACCTCGGAGAATTGAGGCTGTAATCGCCGCAAAAGGTGGACCTACACCATATTAACCCTTTCGCGCCTGAGCCTGTTTTTGCCTTCGTGACCAGGCCAATTTTTTCAATTCTGACCAGTGTCACTTTATGAGGCCATAACTCTAGAACGCTTCAACGGATCCTGCTGATTCTGACATTGTTTTCTCGTGACATATTGTACTTCAGGATAGTGGTAAAATTTCTTAGATATGAACTGCGCTTATATGTTAAAAAAAAAATCGAAATTTGGCAAAAATTTTGAAAATTTTGCAATTTTCAAACTTTTAATTTTTATGCCCTTAAATCAGAGTGTGATATCGCACAAAATAGTTAATAAATAACATTTCCCACATGTCTACTTTACATCTGCACAATTTTGGAAACAATTTTTTTTTTTAGGAAGTTATAAGGGTTAAAAGTTGACCAGCGATTTCTCATTTTTACAACAAAATTTACAACACCATTTTTTTTTAGGGACCACCTCACATTTGAAGTGAGTTTGGGGGGTCAATATGACAGAAAATACCCAAAAGTGACACCATTCTAAAAACTGCACCTCTCAATGTACTCAAAACCACATTCAAGAAGTTTATTAACCCTTCAGGTGCTTCACATGAATGAATGGAATGTGGAAGGAAAAAATAAACATTTAACTTTTTTTCACAAACATTTTACTTCAGAACCATTTTTTTTATTTTCACAAGTGTAAAAACAGAAAATGAACCACAAAATTTTTTGTGCAATTTCTCCCAAATACGCCGATACCCCGTATGTGGGGCTAAACCACTGTTTGAGCACACGGCAGAGCTCAGAAAGGAAGGAGTGCCGTTAGACTTTTTCAATGCAGAATTGGCTGGAATTGAGAGAGGACGCCATGTCGCATTTGGAGAGCCCCTAATGTGCCTAATCAGTGGAAACCCCCACAAGTGACCCCATTTTGGAAACTAGACCCCTTAAAGAACTTATCTAGATGTGTGGTGAGCACTTTGAACCCCCAAGTGTTTCACTAAAGTGTATAATGTAGAGCCGTGAAAATAAAAAAATAATTTTTGTTCCACAAACATGATCTTTTAGCCCCCAATTTTTTATTTTCACAACGGTAACAGGAGAAATTGGACCCCCAAAAGTTGTTGTCCAATTAGTCCTGAGTACACTGGTACCCCATATGTGGAAGGGAAGTAGTGACGTTTTGGAATGCAGACATTGATGGAATGGTCTGCGGGTGTCATGTCGCGTTTGCAGAGCCCCTGATGTGCCTAAACAGTGGAAATCCTCCACAAGTGACCCCTTTTTGGAAACTAGACCCCCCCAAGGAACTTATCTAGATGTGTGGTGAGCACTTTGAACCCCCAAGTGTTTCACTAAAGTGTATAATGTAGAGCCGTGAAAATAAAAAAATCATTTTTTTTCCACAAAAATGATCTTTTAGCTCCCAATTTTTATTTTCACAAGGGTAACAGGAGAAATTGGACCCTAAGAGTTGTTGTCCAATTTGTCGAGTACGCTGGTACCCCACATGTGGGGGGGGACCACTGTTTGGGCACACGGTGGGGCTCGGAAGGGAAGTAGTGACGTTCTGGAATGCAGACTTTGATGGAATGGTCTGCAGGCGTCATGTTGCATTTACAGAGCCCCTGATGTACCTAAACAGTGGAAACCCCCAATTCGAATTCCAACCCTAACCCCAACACACCCCTAACTCTAGCCCTAACCCTAACCCTAGCCCTAACCCTAACCCTAGCCCTAACCCTAGCCTGCCTACTTTTTTTTTTCTTTACTTTTTTTTTAATTTTTGTGTTTATTTTTTGTATTTTTGACTCATAGTAACGCCACTTCTCCTCTGATCTCACACTGGCAGATGATCAGAGGAGAAGCAGCATTACTATATGACAAGATCGCTGCCCGGCACATAGTAACGCCACTTCTCCTCTGATCTCACACTGACAGATGAGCAGAGGTGAAGCAGCGTTACTGTGTGACAAGATCGCTGCCTGGCACAGCTGTGCCAGGCAGCGATCAGCTGTGCCAGGCAGCGATCTAGTCACACAGTAACGCTGCTTCACCTCTGCTCATCTGTCAGCATGAGCTCAGAGGAGAAGTCGCGTTATAATGAGGGAGATCGCCGGGAAACAAGCAGCTTTCCCAGCGAGCTCTCTCATTGGCTGCTGTGACGCGACGTCATCAGGACCTGAACCAATCAGGTCTCGATGACGTCGGGGGTCCCAGCATGCATTGTGCACCGGGATCCCCGCGTTATAAGGTATGAGGGGGTCCCGGGGGGCACAAAACCGCCGACAGTAGATAAACGTCGGCGCTGCACAAAGCCCAGCAAGCGCCAACGTTTATCTACTGTGGGCGGTCGCGAAGAGGTTAAACTAACTTTTGTTGATGTTTCCAGTATTTTGTCCAGTGTGTGTGTGTGTGTGTGTGTGTATATACACACACACACACACACACACACACACACACATACTTCTACTGTATCAAAACATATTACAGATGGGAAAAAAAATGTCACTTGGGTCCCCCTCCCACCGATCATAGGCATCAGTGGCTTATCAATTAAGATATTCAGCTTTGGTAAGGACTAATATTTGCTGATATTTATACATTCCTTTATAATTAGTTTCATTTAATTAGTTGATGAACTGCAATACTTTGCAGCATATATTCAAAGCCTAAGCCTTCGAGAATATAATACAAATTAATTTCTATTCAGATGCTATTAATTAAGTTGTTTTGGTTAAGAGATTTTGCACTTTTAATCTCTATTCAGCCAAGCCATCCAAAGTTCATGCTTGATTTTATGCATATCCATATCACTTTTCCAAGAACTAGCATTGACATACTTGTGAATGGTGGGTGTAATCACAAACATATCTAGTTTCCAATAACACTGATATTTTGTGTTATTCCTGCAGAATAATTTTACAATCTTCCCTTGTGATGCGATTGTTCTAGAGGATATATTTATATGAACAATGTGCAGAAACACACCTGGACCAGATACTTGAACTTTTTATGCTTCTTGGCCTGAGTGGGACAATACTATTAAACGCTTCCTTCTGCAGCACGCTTGACAAGATAGTGCCCAAATGACAGTGGACAAAACATCCAACTGATAGAACTCATAAGTGCACCTTGTAAGGCAGAAATTAAACACCTGGAAAACTAACAACTATTTATCAGCCCTATGATCACCGTTTCTAATGAGTAAAGTTTTAAAGTTGCCCAGTTCTACTGATCTTATTAATCCTAAAGGGAATCTGCCCCTGGGTTTTGGTACCTCATGTAATAGCAACATGATGTAGGGGATAGAGCCTTGGATCCAGCAAAGTGTCACTTAATGGGATGCATGCAGTAATTTTGATAAAAATGACAGCTTTCTGTGTATACTGTGTATAGGCAGAAAACTGCCAATACGTGGTCGGTATGGCATTATACAGGACTCATGAATATGGAGGACTACATGGAAGAAGATATACTGGTCCTCTAGTAAGGATTTCCTGCTGATAAAACAGCAAGCAGATCAGTTAGTGATACCTCTGGAATCAGAGTCTATGTCTCTACATTAGACCCCCTTCACATGTCAGTGTCTCCTGTACATGTGGTGACAGTTTTCACACATTCAAGCGAATGGGTCTGCGCACATGTCAGTGTGTTTCCAGGGACCGACTGTGTGTCAGTGGGCAAAACACACTGACATGTCCGTTTTTTATCAGCAGCATAGGCCACAAAACATCCCACACATGTGCACACTGATGACACATGGATGACATCAGTGTGACACCAGTGTGGCGCCTGGGAATCAGCAGTACTGTTCGCGCTGATCCATGGCACGGAGAATTGCGATGATCTCACGGAGGTTCATGGGCCCGCTCTCACTGCAGCGAGTCATTCTCCTCTGCACTTCAGCATGAGTGGTCGCCTCAGGCCACCACTCACGCTGATGAGCATATCTCACACAGATGGATAATGGCGTGGGAATCTATGGATTGTTTCAACTTTGGACAGGTGAGGGATCTTGTTGATTTTTTTTTTTTTTTTACAGGAGACAATGGCTTCAGAGAATTAGGTGTAAAGGGGAATATAAATGTGTGTTTTTCATTCTTAACTTTACTCTCGATGTAGACAGCGGGGGCTGAATCCAACTATCAACATTGTCCCCTGCTTGCGCCAATCGCAGGGAGAGCAGGCATCAATGATGTGATCTGTCTTCAGCATCCAGCGCGTGAGAACAGCGTGAACTGTGCCGGTTTTTCTCAGGCGCCAGTACATGTGACACTGATGCGGCACACAGTTGCTACACGTATGAAACACATGGACATCTCCAGGTTTAATAAAAATTTATGATTTAAAAAAAAAAAGAAAAAAGAAGAAGAGGTGTGTAAGAAGCAGCAGTAGGTCAGCCCCTGAAGCGGATGTCAGTGATGATGCTCTATTAGAAATTTTGATGTGCAGGTGGGAGGGTGAAACAAAACGCTAGTCTTAAATTGTGAAAAAAACCTGAAGTATCTGAAGAATGGGTGGCAGTATCAAATTTCCATAAATCCTAAAAATGCTGAGAGACAAATCCATAATTGCATTTCCACCAGTAGTTTGGCATGAATACCTCTCAGTGACCTTCTGATTTGTGACAAATTCATAAGACCATTTTAGGCCTTTTTTAAAGTTATCTTTTAGTTTTCATTTTTTTTTTTTACATCAATGTGGCTTTTTTAAATAAGTGCGAACATTTGGTGCAAATGTACCCTGGGTCCTTTTATGTATGTCATATTTTCTCCTACATTTTTGAGCCATTTTAGTAAAAATTGTGAGCGATGGAGTTGCAAAACTGGTCAAAGATAGAAAAAAAAAAAAAAAAAAGTGAAAGAGCATGCTTTATGTTGTGCTAATTTCATGAACCGTTTGCACCATTTTGAAAAATTTAGCACTAAAAATGACAAAGAAAACCACAAAACAAAAAATAAAGTTTGGTACGGGACAACCTCTAATGTACAGCGCTGAAATCTGCTGCACAACTAGCTAAAGATTTGATGTACAAAAAAAAGAACATAATATACTGCATATGTTGTGCACATTAAAAAAATCCTTTTTGTAGTAAATGTGGAGAACCAACCACAATGAACCTTAAATGTCTGAAAGATAGCCTTGGATATCCCCCACAAAAAATAATTTATAGTAAAGTTAACAACGCTCAACAATGAGAAAATTCAGTAACGAGATTTTGGAAATAAATCCTAATACTTAAAAAAAAAATCTATTAGGCGATTATGTTTGGAAAATTCTCCACATGACCAACAAATACTTACATGTATCCACGAAACCTGCTCAAATCATTATTTGGTTTCTCACATTCAATAACACTGTTAAACTTCATTGGATCAAAGTCAGATTCCTGAAACAAAAGGAACAGATAAATAGATAAATCTAGGTTCAGCAAATGAGGTGGAAAATCATTATGCAAATATACAATCAAGTACCACATATCAATGAGCGTGGAGAACAACCTGGTTTCCTTCTGACCACATTGCATTTTTACGCTTCTGTTTCTTTATATGAATGCTATGTAAACAAGAGGACCTGAAATAGAGATTGGCAGCAGGAAATTCCTTGTGCGGTCCTCAGATTGCGAGGTAACAAGTACAAGAATCCACTCCAATTAAAGCATGCTCATTACCACTGGGCGTCAGCTAGTAGATTATTCTTCTAAGGCCGGGGTCACACTGGCGAGGAATACGGGAGAGTGAGAGGCGCAAAAAGCACGCATTAGACACGGACCAATGATTCTCTATGGGGTCCCTCGCACCAGCCGTATATTTCTCATCCGTACTCTACGCTCCGTGCCAATCGCAGCATGCTGTGATTGTCAGCGTACTACGGCCGTAATACGCCAATGCAAGTCTATGGGTGCGCAAAAAATACGGATTACACACGGAACACACGTGTGACTTGCGAGAAATACGCACCAGGTGTCTTTTAGCAAAGCCGGCAATTCAGTGCGCTATACAGTAAACTCACACTGACAGGTTTAATAAAGAAATGAAAGAATAGATATAGACACATAGAATACACATATATATATATATATATATATATATATATATATATATATATATATATATATGCATTCTATGTGTCTATATCTATTCTTTCATTTCTTTATTAAAACTGTCATAGGGCTCCATTATATGTCCATTTTGCAAGCCTGCGAGAAAATCTCGCCATACGGATGCCATACGGATTGCATACGGATGCTGACATGCGCAAAATACGCGACCACACCTTGATTACGGATGACATACGGAGCACTGTTTAGAGGTCTGTCATCCGTATTACGCATGTAAAATACTGACAGTATTTTGCGCAGGTTAGTGTGACTCCAGCCTAATTCCAGTTTCCCATAAATGCATTTACCCTTTCCAACTTTGATTTTTTTTTTTTCTACATTATGAATCCAAAAGGTTATTCCTTTTTAGAAAACATATTGAATGTGTCTAAAGGGTTACATCAGCCCAACGGAGGCCAAGAGGGCCAAAATAACCTCCTCTGTCAGTTTACACACACAAAAAATGGAATACCGTAGACAACTACGACAGTATAAATTATACAGGAGGGGAGGATTTTTGAAATTCAGCTCTGCTGGTAGTTGAGTTGGTAAATCCAGGTCCACGCAAATAGATTTGCGCTTTGTTATGCGCTTTGAAATATACAGATTTCATCAGGACAAAAAACATTTTTGTCCTGATGAAAAACCGCAAACCTATTTGTGTGGATCAATCAGCGGCGCAGAATTTCCACAACTCTCCCCCTCCTTTATCTTCTCCATGGACCTGAAGCAGCTGGTTTTCTATACTCTTGTGTGTACACAACCTGACCAGGTTAGCATAACCTTTAAATATCCAACTTCGGATAAAACCCTATTGCGCTTTTCTCTGCTTCCTATTTCTACTGTATAAATAATATCATACGCATAAATTCCTTCACAATGCAAATCTAGAGCATTCATAAGGGGCCGCTCTCTCAATATACATGCCTCGTCAAATACGTCATACCAAGGCCATAAATGTAATGTGAACAGAGCCTTATGAGCATGTGGGTCATGTAAATGCCTCATGAAGATCAGCAAAAGTTGTTCAATGTTGCATCAAAGAAGCTGCTTCTCTCCAAGAAAACATTGGACTGCAGAGGACTGGGGTAAAGTTATTCTCTTGAAGCTCCATTTATCCTATTTGGGACGTATAGAAGAATGATTATTTGGAGAAGAAAAGGTGAGCGTTACCATAAGTTCTGTGTCATGCCAACAGTAAAGCCTCCTAAGACCATTCAGGTGAAAGGGGTTGCTTTTCATATACGGTAGGTAATGGGCTCACTATAAATTTTGCATAAGAACATTGCATTGAATAAAGAATAGGATCTAAACATCCTTCAAGAGGAACTTCTCCCAATGATGCAGGAGCACTTTGGTGAAGAACAATGGTTTTTCCCAAGACAAAAGTGATGACTAAGGGTCCCGTTACACTAAACGACGCACCAGCGATCCTGACAATGAAACGACCTGGTCAGGATCGCCGATGCATCGCTACATGATCGCTGGTGAGCTCTCAAACAGGCAGACTCGCCAGTTATCAGGACCAGCGACGACGCTGGTATTCAGGGTAAATGGCGGGTAACTAAGCGCGCGCGTCACTTAGTTACCTGCTGTTTACCCTGAATACCAGCATAGCGCTGGGAGATGGTATCCAGGGTAAACAGCGGGTAACTAAGCGCGCGGCGCGATGCGTGCGATCAAAAATGGCCCAGTTCAATCCTGCACGATCAGCGATACCCGGTGTAGGGGGCGGTCGCTGAAGCGTGCCACACACAGCAAGATCGCTGATGCGTCACAAAATCGGTGACGCATCAGCGATCTCGCTTCATGTGAAGTACCCCTAAGTGGCTCGAGAACAAAACATTGAAATTTTGAATCCATGGCCAGGAAACTCTCTTATATCTCAATATCACTGAAAACTTGTGGTCAATCCTCAAAAAGCAGGAGAGCAAGCAAAGACACAGAAGTTGTGAAAAACTCCGAGCACTGATTAGATAAAAATGGGCTGCCATAGGTCAGGATTTGGCTCAGAAGTGGATCTCTAGCATGTCAGGGAGAATTGCAGAAGTCTTGTAAAATAAGAATCAATACTAACTATTGAGTCTTTACATAAACATGATGCATTTGTTAATAAAAATATAAACACTCATAAAATGCTTCTAATTGTACTTCAGTAGTCATAGAAATGTCCGACTAAAAGATCTAAAAACACTACAGCAGCAAACTTTCAGAAAACCATAATTTGCTTCGGGCTCAAAACTTTTGGTCTCTGCTGTAATGAATGAGAACATATAGCAGGGGTTGCATTCACAGACAGTTAATTCCATAGCCCTAAACTAGAAAAGCAATATTTTACACTGATGAGAACTAACAAACAGTGAATGCGAGATAAAACAGTGTTATACTTCTAGATCTTATCTGTACTGTAGACAATTTTATTAATATAAAGGAGGGGAGCCAATCCCTTGTGTTTCTTACCATTCTACTATTAAAAATAATTCAGAGCCAATCGCAAACCTTTATACTGATATAGAATTCATGTTTCTGCAGAATAGCATAAGATACAATATTCTACAAAAAACAAGGCAGGTAAGAAAGATGCAACTTTTCAATTCTGCTTTCCGTACAATGGAGAATACTTAAAACGGCACTCACGTCACATTTCATATAAGCATAACTACATGAAATATGGAGGATAGATTTTTCACTTGCTGCTGACGTTAGCAAAGTCATACTAGCGTTTCCACATTGAGGGAGTTTATCTGATTTCTGAGTAGCTGCTCATTTTACTAATACGTATAACACAAAATGCTGATATGGCTCGTAGCACATCAAACCTGGACCCTGGGATTTACTCGGCAAAGACTTTCCCATGGGACAAAGAAATGCACATTAGTGCCAGGCTGTGGTGTCACTATTTTTCTCAGAATTTTGCATTTAAATTCCTTTTTTTTTTGTTAATCCAGTTTTAATTTATTTCTTATTATTTGATCATGACACAAAAGACTGAAACTAAAGGATTCACTTACTTACGTAATGTTACAGATTTTAGCAAGAGTGTTGTATAATGCCCTACTCTTCACAGACACATTATTGGCATTTTATAACAGCCTGATACTAATCATCCTAATTATTACTCAATACATAAAAACATTGGTTGCAGCATGTGGAATTGTATTTTTCAGAATCTGACATTAGTCTTTATACCCCATTAGAAGCCAAGTCACTCTATTGAACCTAAGGGTGCATTTACAATGGACAATAAATCGGGAACGAACATCCCTAGGAAAGCCCATTTCCAGATTTTTGGCCTGACTAACCAGGCTGCAAAATGATAGTTTGTCAGTGCCAGTTTTAAACATGTTTTTCTGAATAAAGACATTGGATTTTACAGGACCGGTGAGTGCCACTAATTTTTCTTCTTACAAATATGTTTGCACCTTATATGAGAACTCAATCCCTCCAGGCTTGATTGCTCGGTTTAAAGTTCTGTTTAAGGACAAGTTAAAAAACACACAGGTTGAATGGTGCCAAAATTACTTTAAGGCTGTGGGCACACGTAGCGTTTTAAAACGCTCACTAAAAACCGGACTCCTTCCCAGAAATCGCTACGTGAAAACGCTTAAAAATAGTGTACAGAACGCCCCCCATGCATTCCTATGGCATTCCGCACATGCTGTGCTAATGCTGAGCTTTTTTCCGCGGCGGAATCGCATCGCGGAAAAAATCGCAGCATGCTCATTCTTTGTGCGGAATCGCAAAGAATTGCCGCGATTCCGCACCCATAGGAATTCATGAGAATCGCTTACTTCCCGCATGTGGCTATGCCCACCATGTGGGAAGTTAAGCGTCTCATGTGCGGTTGGTACCCACGGTGTGGAGGAGAGGAGACTGTCCTCCAGGCCCTGGGTACCATACCCCTATAAAAAAAGAATAAAAAATAAAAATCGGGGTATATTTACCTTCCGGCGTCCCGCGATGCATTCCCGGCCTAAGCGTTCCCAGTAATGCCTTGCGGCAAGGTCCTGTGATGACGTGGTCTCGCAAGATCGCTATAGCAACGCGAGACTACCTCATCACAGGTCTCGCAAGGCATTACTGGGAACGCTGAGGCCCGGGAATGCAGCGCGGGACGCCGGAAGGTAAATATACACCGATTTTTTTATTTTTTTTAGCATTTTAACATCCTATCTTTTACTATTGATGCCGCATAGGCGGCCTCAATAGTAAAAACCTGGTCACACTCGTCAAACACTGTTTGACGAGTGTGACCAACCTGTCAATCACTTTCCAAGCGATGTTTCAAATCGCTTGGAAAGTGCTTGAATATCGCACGCGAAAATCGCGGCAAAATCACGATCATAATCGCGGTAAAATCGCGGGGAAATCGCGCGGAAAAAAACGCGCGATTTCTGGGAAGGAGTCCGGTTTTTAGTAAGTGTTTTAAAACGCTACGTGTGCACATAGCCTTAAGCTAGTTTAAAACTGATAGATTCCATAGCCATGTCAAGAACTGTGTCCATTTTGGTGGAGTTGGTATAAAATGGAACGACTGGCTCTTAAAATATATAATAAATTGGGTACAGTAGTTCAGTGCAGGATGTGCTGTGTAGTCATAAGAATTTAGGAAGCTATGAAATGTCCTATTAGGTCTGTTCTGTTCCTGATCTAAGGATCTCGGCTTTTAGTGGAGAAGAATCTGTGCTGCACTTTATGTACATGCTCAGTGATCAGTGCTGTGGGGTCGGAGGTGAGATAAATCTATGCTGCACTTAGTAGTGACCAGTGCTGGGGAGTCAGAGGTGAGATGAATCTGTGCTGCACTTTATGCACATGCTCAGTAGTGGCCAGTGCTGTGGGGTCGGAGGTGAGATGAATCTGTGCTGCACTTTATGTACATGCTCAGTAGTGACCAGTGCTGGGGAGTCGGAGGTGAGATGAATCTGTGCTGCACTTTATGTACATGCTCAGTAGTGACCAGTGCTGTGGGGTCGGAGGTGAGATGAATCAGTGCTGCACTTTATGTACATGCTCAGTAGTGATCAGTGCTGGGGAGTCGGAGGTGAGATGAATCTGTGCTGCACTTTATGTACATGATCTGTAGTGAGGCAGTGCTGTGGGGTCGGAGGCGAGATGAATCTGTGCTGCACTTTATGTACATGTTCAGTAGTGACCAGTGCTGTGGGGTCGGAGAGATGAATCTGTGCTGCACTTTATGTACATGCTCAGTAGTTACCAGTGCTGTGGGGTCGGAGGTGAGATGAATCTGTCCTGCACTTTATGTACATGCTCAGCAGTAACGAGTGCTGGGGAATCAGTGGAGATGAATCTGTGCTGCACTTTATGTACATGCTCAGTAGTGACCAGTGCTGGGGAGTCGGAGGTGAGATGAATCTGTGCTGCACTTTATGTACATGCTCAGTAGTGATCAGTGCTGGGCAGTCGGAGGCGAGATGAATCTGTGTTGCACTTCATGTACATGCTCAGTAGTGAGGCAGTGCTGTGGAGTCGGAGGTGAGATGAATCTGTGCTGCACTTTATGTACATGCTCAGTAGTGACCAGTGCTGTGGGGTTGGAGGTGAGATGAATCTGTGCTGCACTTTATGTACATGCTCAGTAGTGAGGCTGTGCTGTGGGGTCGGAGGTGAGATGTATCTGTGCTGCACTTTATGTACATGCTCAGTAGTGACCAGTGCTGGGCAGTCGGAGGTGAGATGTATCTGTGCTGCACTTTATGTACATGCTCAGTAGTGACCAGTGCTGGGCAGTCGGAGGTGAGATGAATCTGTGCTGCACTTTATGTACATGCTCAGTAGTGACCAGTGCTGGGGAGTCTGAGTCCGGGAAATTTTAGTCAGTAAGCCAAACCTCTGACTCCTCAAAGCCCTGGTTTTCGGCACCACATGGTCTTGTTGAAATATCATATTAATGATCAATTCTTTGCGTCTTGAAGTGTGGTCAGCCTGTCTTAACAGGCTATTTATTACATGACTGCCTATCGGCCAGTGTAAATATCCCCTAAAAAGGTTATTCTAAAGTTCATAAGGGAGTAAAACTGCTGAATACTTGTAAAGCAAATTTGCAATTTTCCCTTTTTAAAAATCCTCTGTTCTCAAGAACAGATATTTTTATTGCTATAGTGTAGAACTATGCCTGCAGTTCCAGCTTGGTCGGTTACAATGAGCAAACAGCGTCCAGAATACTCAGGATGTTTGCTTTATACCCTGCTTACACCACTCTAAAGCTGGCCGCATCCCTGGATCCAGCCAGCTTTAGTGTCCCATCCGCTTTACCTATGCCATGAAGAAAAAGCCTGGGAGAAAGCACAGTCCGGACCACCATGTCAATCTTCAGAAGTACACTGAACCCCAGCAAAGCATGATAGCAGAGGAGTGGTGTGCTCCAGAAACTGCATCCTGAGACAATCCCTTTAACTTAGCCCCAACCTAGCACACTATCATCAACTGAATCCACCAGTATAATCAGGATTCGCTTACAATTTAATATATGTGAGGCCTCCCAACACAAGGACAGAGCAGGAGCCAGCATGTCCGATTTCAGACTGGCAATCTGCCTGGGATAAGGTTTCACCAGAGGAGTCTGGCACCGGCTATCTCACAGAAAACACAGGAGCTGAGCGGGGTGCTCCTGTGTGTGGGGGGAGTCAGCAAAAGCTGTCAGACGAACCATGTACAGCCAACAGGTGTCTATTGTGGATGAGAGGGAAGAAGCACTTTAGACCTCAGGATATTCGAAAATATACTATGGCATCCATAGCAGTTTGTGTCTTTACCTCAGTAGGCCTTCATATGGAGGCTTGGCTGCTGAAGAATAGCAGCTCATTTTAGAACGCTGGGATTTAGATAGGGCAGCATAGATGATCTAATGGATCTACTAGCAGATAATATTTAGTAAGATTAATATACAGTTGTAACCTCAAGTTATTGCCTTATAGTGTTAATGTTTTAAAAATGTAAAATATTTAGCATCTACCGACTGGGTGAAGGAAGCTTTAATAATGCATCAGTGTCATTGGCTAATGCAAAGCAAGTGACACGGGAGCAAAGAAAGTAAAAGGGAATCTGTTGGTAGGTTTTTGCAACCTCATCAAATTCACATATTACGTGTTTCATAAAGCGATGGTCTTCCTGTAGACGTCCCAGGACTAACTCGACATGTCTGCAATGCTGCTCTAAAGAATCTGAAAATATAAAAATGTCATCGAGATAAGCAACAACATAAAATGAAGTGCTGAAAGGGGGCAAGGGCGCTGCTAAGGCTGAAAGGCATAACCAGATATTCAAAATGTCCATATCTGGTTCTATAGGTAGTTTTCCACTCCTCTCCCGAGTGGATGCGTATGAAATTATAAGCCCCTCTTAGATCGAGTTCGGTAAAAATTCTGACAGAACACAGTCTCTCCAGCAACTCAAGAATTAAGGGGAGTGGGTAGCGATTTTTAATGGTAATCTTATTTATTTCTCTAAAATCAATACATGGCCGCAGGGTTTGAGTCCATTTCCACAAAAAACAAGGGTGCTCCAGTCTGCGAAGAAGAATGTTGAATAAAACCTCTCTCTAAATTTTTGTCTAGATATTCCTTTAGTACTTGTTCTTACAGTACTCAGAGGGAAAGGTAATGATCCTTGATGCCCAGTTGTAGATGGGTTAGGGATTGAAAACCAGGGCATTTCTTCCTATAATAACTTAAAATTTTGGAGACAAAATAATATGAAAACTAACCGCTTCATGATGATTCAGTTCAATACAGATTTCCAGTTCAATTGTCTTGTGAGTAACAGATCCAGATGATAAAGGTGATCCATCCACAGTTTCCATATCGATTGGCATGGATTTAGTCTTTCTTCCAATGTCATTATCAAATGTGAAGTGTAAGTCTATGAAATTCCCTCCTGCTCCAGAATCTAACGTGGCAGAGCATTGTATTTTTTAGCTCCCAATTATGACCTGTAAGGAAATGACAAAATGAGACGATGGTGATTGTTCTTTGCCTTTATCCTGCTTTACAGATGAGATGGTCTGCATAACTAGATCTGGCTGATCAAAAAGGTCTAAAATCGGTTTCAGTCTTGGCATTTGTGAAAGCTATGGTCCTTTTATTTATTAGGACAGTTGATGGCAAAATGTCCAGAACACCCACAATAGAGACACTGATTCTCTGTACGTCGCCTCTCCTCTACTGCAGAGAGAGGTTTATGGATTACATCAATTTGCATAGGTTCAGGCACACTTTCCATTTCCTGTTGGTTTTTTAATGCGGATTGAGTAAGGGAGTAGTTAGGAGTGTTTCCAAACACTCACAGTCTTTCCTTTCTTCGTCCCGTGAATCTCTGATCCATTCGGATGCATAGTTGAATAAAGTCCTCTAGGTTATCAGGGGTTTCGACCTTTGCAAGCTCATTCTTAATTAGCTCTGAAAATCCTCGTCGAAATTGACTCCTCTGGGCAGCTAAATTCCATGTGGTGCCTGCCACCCAGCGGCGGAATTCAGAGGTATATTCAGGTACAGAGCGCCACCTTTGGCGTAGGTTATGCAATTTGGTTTCAGCTGTAGCACAAGGATTTGGGTCATCAAAAACTTGATCCATAGCAGTGATGAAGGAAACCATGTCATTTAGGAGGTCAGAGTTCTTTTTCACATCAAACGTATTGAGAATTTCACAAGAAAAACAATGGTGTGCTTGGTTTTAACGTAACTTTATGCTTTCATGAGTTATTTACAAGTATCTCTTTATTTACAGCCATTGACATGTCACAAAGGCTAAGGGTCCCGTCACATTTAGCGATGCACCAGCGATCCTGACAACGATACGACCCGGTCAGGATCGCTGGTGCATCGCTAGTGAGCTGCCAAACAGGCAGATCTCACCAGCGACGTAGCAGCGGTCGGTACCTGTCAGATGCGGCGATTGAGACGTCCTCCCGCCGGCGTCCATGCGTCGCTCGTCGGCGCCAGCAGGAAGCCGCCGACGAGAAACGGCCCAGGACATTCTCGCGCGATCAGCGATAGCCAGCGGGGGAGCCGGTTGGAGGTAAGTATCACATATAGCGATATCTCTAGCAATATCGCTGCTGCGTCACAAAATCTGTGACGCTTTAGCGTTATTGCTAGCGATATCGCTATGTGTGGAGCCCCCTTAACACGTGAGGAGCAGATAGAAATTGTGTTGATATCTGGTGAACGCGGGGGTCATTGCAGCAGATTTCAATGCAAGACACCCTACGAGACCACCCATCTCCCATGCTACAGTTAGCAAAATGCTTGCCAAATTTCGTGAAACATGTTCAGTGTTTGATTTGCCAAAATGTGGATGCAAGAATACTGTCACTAATGAAGAAACATCAGTGGCTGTCCTAGCTTCATTCAGCAAGAGCCCACAGAGTAGCACTCGCAGCATGTCACTCTCCCTTTGGCGGATATTAGCTACTCACAATTGGCACCCTTACAAAATCCAGCTACTGCAGCATCTCAACGAGGATGACCCAGATCGGCGCGCTAAATTTGCAAAACAAAAATTGGAACAGGACCCTCAGTTTACACAGAACATTATGTTCAGTGATGAGGCAAACTTTTTTGTGAATGGTGAAGTTAACAAACAAAACCACTACTATTGGTCTGACACTAACCCACAGTGGATAGATCTCTCCAAGACTGTTGGAACACAAAAATTGATGGTATGGTGTGGTATATGGGGTACAAAGATAGTGGGGCCATTCTTTATCAATGGAAACCTCAATGCCACTGGATATGTGAAATTGCTACATGATGATGTGTTGCCCTCTTTTTGCACTAAAGATGGCACATTCCCTGAGTTTTTCCAGCAAGATGGTGCACTACCACATTATGGGTGTCAGGTCCGAGCATTCCTACATGAACAGTTTCCTGGAAAGTGGATTGGTCGTCGTGGGCCAGTTGAATGGCCATCAAGGTCTCCCGATCTGACTCCCTTAAGGTACTGTCACACTTAGCGATGTACCAGCGATCCCGACCAGCGATATGACGCGGTCAGGATCGCTGGTACATCGCTAAGTGGTCGCTAGTGAGCTGCCACATAGGCAGATCTCACTAGCGACATCGCTGGGGACGGGGATCGCTACTTACCTGTCACACTAGGCGATCCTGCGTCCTCCCGCCCGGCTCCACGCGTCGCTCGTCCTCACAGCAGGAAGCGCCACAGGAAGCTGACGACGAGAAACAGTCCTGAACGTTCTCGCGCGATCAGCGATAAGCAGCGGGGGAGCGGGTTGTAGGTAAGTATCAGACACAGAGATATCGCTAGCAATATCGCTATAACGTCACTAGTTATAGCGATATTGCTAGCGATATCTCTTAGTGTGACATGCCCTTTAGACTTATCTGTGGGGTCATCTGAAGGCAATTGTCTATTCTGTGAAAATACGAGATGTGCAGCATCTGAAACAACGGATACTGGAAGCCTGTGATAGCAACACCGCAGAAGAAATGCTATCAGTGTGTCAAGAGTGGGAGAAGAGGGTTGCATTGACAACACAATGGGCAGCACTTTGAACACATTTTATAAGTGGTCATAAACTAGTAAATAACTCATGAAAGAATACAGTTACGTAAAAACCAAGCACACCATTGTTTTTCTTGTGAAATTCTCAATAAGTGATGTGTCACATGACCCTCTTCCAACTGAAAAAAAAAAGTTGGATCCAAAATGGCTGACTTCAAAATGGCCGCCATGATCACCATCCATCTTGAAAAGTTTTCCCCCTCCCACATACTAATGTGCCACAAACAGGAGGTTGATATCACCAACCATTCCCATTTTATTTAGGTGTATTCACATAAATGGCTCACCCTGTAGTTTGAAGATAAGCAGGAATCGTAGTCATGGATAGCCAGAAGTCGGTACACAGGAAGAGCAATGTAGTATCTTTAGGATAACCAGCAGGTGAGAGGAAGCTTGACTAGAGGCTGGTAGCTCTATAATCTCGCAAGGAATTGAGTTCTATGCCAGGTTTAAATAGGGTGTTCAATCAGGATGGAGCCAATCAGAAACACAGGGTGGTGACCAATAGGAAGTCAGGGTGGAGACCATCAGAAACAACACACAAGTATTTGGGTTAGCACGGAATTGTCCAGCGAGCCAAATAGCTCAGAGGGAAGAGCTGCCGTCTGGTGAACAGGAGCTGCTGGGTTCGAATCCTGACAGCTACAGACAGTGAGCTGCCTATCACAAGACAGGGCGGAGTCTGACCAGGAGACTCAGGCTTCTATAGTTTGGACAATGATAAATCACAAGGTGATAAAACCTTCATTCTAAGTAAACACCACACAGCTGGACATGTGACACACCGATTAATTATGCGTTTTAACCCCCAACTCATGCTGTCCTCCGTATAGCAAAATCCTGATGACAGATTCCCTTTAAATACCAAGACAACAAGAGTGATCAAAACAGTATTCCCATCTTAAATATTATTTAATACCTTTACTTAGTGGAAGGGGGGAGTGGTACAACCACAGAAAACGACCATAGATCCATTAATAGAAAAGTGAAAAAAATCTTTATTCAAAATTGCAGTGGGTAAAAGACAATGACAATATGGATACAGGCACGGTGATACCGCGCACTATGGGAGAAAACACGCAGACCCAAGCCGCCTAACCATTATATATATATATGATGATGGGTGATCGGGAAAGAACCATGACCAAATTAATATATCACATACATATGCAGATGAAATGGTACCTAAACCTGAAACAAGAAGAGGTGAATG
This sequence comes from Dendrobates tinctorius, assembly GCF_039654945.1. NCBI lineage: Eukaryota > Metazoa > Chordata > Amphibia > Anura > Dendrobatidae > Dendrobates > Dendrobates tinctorius. The sequence goes on from NW_027362297.1 coordinate 111,830, forward strand.
GCGCCTCTCTTTTTCATATGCCTATTTCCCTGCTATATTGTAGTATTGTTAAGGTTCCATCCAGGCAGGATTAGGTTAATGGTGACAGTATACATGCGTGCTGCAGACCTGCACGCATCCGAGTCAGGCACGGGTGTTCAGCGCGACCTCAGAGGTCTCTACATGGCTCGTTGCTATGGTGTCCTAGACGCTGTTAGTTTCCTGCTACAGTTGTGACCAAAAGTATTGACACCCCTGAAATTCTGTCAGATAGTACCTGAAAATGATTGCAAACACAAATTCTTTGGTATTATCTTCATTTAATTTGTCTTGAATGAAAAAACACAAAAGAGAATGAAGCAAAAAGCAAAACATTGATCATTTCACACAAAACTCCAAAAATGGGCCAGACAAAAGTATTGGCACCCTCAGCCTAATACTTGGTTGCACAACCTTTAGCCAAAATAACTGCGACCAACCGCTTCCGGTAACCATCAATGAGTTTCTTACAATGCTCTGCTGGAATTTTAGACCATTCTTCTTTGGCAAACTGCTCCAGGTCCCTGATATTACAAGGGTGCCTTCTCCAAACTGCCATTTTTAGATCTCTCCACAGGTGTTCTATGGGATTCAGGTCTGGACTCATTGCTGGCCACCTTAGAAGTCTCCAGTGCTTTCTCTCAAACCATTTTCTAGTGCTTTTTCAAGTGTGTTTTGGGTCATTGTCCTGCTGGAAGACCCATGACCTCTGAAGGAGACCCAGCTTTCTCACACTGAGCCCTACATTATGCTGCAAAATTTGTTGGTAGTCTTCAGACTTCATAATGCCATGCACACGGTCAAGCAGTCCAGTGCCAGAGGCAGCAAAGCAACCCCAAAACATCAGGGAACCTCCGCCATGTTTGACTGTAGGGACCGTGTTCTTTTCTTTGAATACCTCTTTACCAGAGAACATTCTTCCAAAACGTTTTAGGCTTTTTCAGGTAAGTTTTGGCAAACTCCAGCCTGGCTTTTTTATGTCTCGGGGTAAGAAGTGGGGTCTTCCTGGGTCTCCTACCATACAGTCCCTTTTCATTCAGACGCCGACAGATAGTATGGGTTGACACTGTTGTACCCTCGGACTGCAGGGCAGCTTGAACTTGTTTGGATGTTAGTCGAGGTTCTTTATCCAACATCCGCACAATCTTGCGTTGAAATCTCTTGTCATTTTTTCTTTTCCGTCCACATCTAGAGAGGTTAGCCACAGTGCCATGGGCTTTAAACTTCTTGATGACACTGCGCATGGTAGACACAGGAACATTCAGGTCTTTGTAGATGGACTTGTAGCCTTGAGAATGCTCATGCTTCCTCACAATTTGGTTTCTCAAGTCCTCAGACAGTTCTTTGGTCTTCTTTCTTTTCTCCGTGCTCAATGTGGTACACACAAGGACACAGGACAGAGGTTGAGTCAACTTTAATCCATGTCACATGGCTGCAAGTGTGATTTAGTTATTGCCAACACCTGTTAGGTGCCACAGGTAAGTTACAGGTGCTGTTAATTACACAAATTAGAGAAGCATCACATGATTTTTCGAACAGTGCCAATACTTTTGTCCACCCTCTTTTTTATGTTTGGTGTGGAATTATATCCAATTTGGCTTTAGGACAATTCTTATTGTGTTTTTTCATTTAAGACAAATTAAATGAAGATAATACCAAAGAATTTATGTTTGCAATCATTTTCAGGAAGAAACTGAGTATCATCTGACAGAATTGCAGGGGTGTCAATACTTTTGGCCACAACTGTATGTGACGCTGGCGCCGCTCGGCATACTCTGTTGCTATGACGGTGGACGCGTCACTTCTGGTCTGTGCGCGTCACCCTTACTTCCGGTCTGACGGTTTTTAAAGCACCCGGTTTCCCGTTGTTGACATGCCCCCGACGAAGGACGAGCATCCGAAACACACGTCGGGGCAGACGCGCTGGTCCCAGCTGCTCTAGCGGTGCCACTCACTTTAGGTAAATAGTTCACCATCTGGCACAGTAACCATTGTAACCATAAGCCCATGATACCGTCTAGCTACATCGGGCAATTGATTGCATGGCTCTTTACTATCTGGTTCAGACATGCAGTGAAAGGAGTTTACAGGCATAGTGGCCATTCACCACCTCTTCTTGTTTCAGATTTAGGTATCATTCATCTGCATATGTACCGTATATACTCGTGTATAAGCCGACCCGTGTATAAGACGACTCCCCTAATTTTGTCACAAAAAACTGGGGAAACTTATTGACTCGCGTATAAGCCTAGGGTGCACAGTGAGCGGCCCCAGATAATGCTGCACAGTGAGCGGCCCCAGATAATGCTGCACAGTGAACGGCCCCAGATAATGCTGCACAGTGAGTGGCCCCAGATAATGCTGCACAGTGAGTGGCCCCATCATATTGCTGCTGCTGCCTCAGTTACCAAAAACAAAAAACAAAACTGTATACTCACCTCCATCGCTGCCCCCTGCTCATTAGTGTTGCGGGCTCTGCAGTGACTGTGCAGGCAGAGGGCGCGATCGCGCCCTCTGACCTGAATGTCACTGCAGAGGACGTAAGACAGCAGAGCGACGCACAGTGAAAAGTGAATATGCCTCCCCCCACCGTTCATATTCACTACTGTCCTGGCATTTGATTTGCAGCGCAGCCCCCCTGCTTGTTCCATGTTATCAGCGCTGCTCTTCCTGCTTCAGCGGTCACGTGGTACCGCTCATTAAACAAGTATATGTGCATATTCATGAGTTTAATGAGCGGTACCACGTGACCGCTGAAGCAGGAAGAACAGGGGGCGCTGAGAACATGGAACAAGCAGGGAGGCTGCAGAGATCTGATACCCCCTGCTCCCCCGCCGATCCCCCCCCCAGTATATGACTCGTGTATAAGCCGAGAGGGGGATTTTCAGCCCCAAAAAATGGGCTGAAAATCTCGGCTTATACACGAGTATATAAGGCATGTGATATATTGATTTGGTCATGGTTCTTTCCTGATCACCCATCATCATATAATGGTTAGGTGGCTTGGGTCTGCGCGTTTTCTCCCATATAACCGTACCTGTATCCATTCTGTCATTGTCTTGTACCCACTGCAATTTTGAATAAAGATTCTTTCACTTTTCTATTATGAATCTATGGTCTTTTTCTGTGGTTCTACCACTCCCCCCTTATGGTTTATTCCGATTGATCTGAATTTGTGTCCATTTCAGCGGCATACAGAGGCACCCTGGATGACTCACACTATGCCGGGGTTAAGCCATAATAAGCTGCTGTTGTTCTTAAGCATTGTGTTTTTACTTAGTGGAAGATAGAACTCACATTAAAAGTACCGTACTTAGGTGGTTGCAGCACTAATGCAGTCCTGCATCACCTTCATGTTTTTTTCCTGCACACTGGCGCCTCAGGGAACTTAAATGCAGCTACATGCCAGTGAATGAGCCTGACTAAGCCTCCCTGATGTGCAAAGAAAAAAGGGAGATTGTTAATCCTCCATTCTCCAGATTGCTCGTGGCCCAAAAGGTCCAACCCCCACAAATTATAATGTGATTGCATATCCTAGTGATATACTGTAACTTAGTGTCATGTCCAGATTACTAAAGAAAATCTGTTACCATGGTTTTACTTTTTAATTGAAGAGCACGTTTAATGCTGCACAGTGAGCGGCCCCAGATAATGCTGCACATTGTTAATCCTCCAGATCGTGAGGCCTAAAAGGTCCAACACCCCCAAATTATAGTGTGATTGCATATCCTAGTGATATACTATAACTTAGGCCTCTTTCACACTTCAGCTATTTGCATCAG
>NW_027362298.1:0-29808 GCF_039654945.1 Dendrobates tinctorius
CAGGAGGAGGAGGACGGAGTAGTGTCGCTTGCTCTTGGCAGTTAAGAGGTCATTGGTGACCTTAGTAAGGGCAGTTTCAGTGGAGTGGTGTGACCGGAAGCCAGATTGTAAGCGGTCGAAGAGGGAGCAAGAAGAGAGATGGGAGGACAGTTCAAGGTAGACGTGTTGTTCCAGTAGCTTGGAGGCGTATGGGAGAAGTGATATAGGGCGATAGCTAGATACAGAGGATGGGTCAAGAGAGGGCTTTTTGAGGATAGGTGTGATGGAGGCATGTTTAAAGCTTGAGGGGAAAACACCAGTTGTTAGTGATAGGTTGAAGAGATGGGTTAGGGTTGGGATGAAGACTGTGGTGAGGTTTGGGATGAAGTGGGATGGGATCGGGTCGAGTGCACAGGTGGTGAGATGTGATCTTGAGAGTAGAGTGGAGAGTCGATCTTCTGTAATGGTGGAGAAGTTGGTTTTGAAGGTGGAGGGCTGGGAAGTCGGGAGGAAGGGCTCTGGGGGTTGTTGACCAAAACTGTCCCTGATGTTATCAATTTTCTGCTTGAAAAATGAGGCAAAGTCTTCAGCTGAGATGAGTGGGGAGGGAGGAGGTGCTGGGGGGCGGAGGAGAGAATTGAAGGTGTTGAATAACTGTTTAGGGTTGTGAGACAGGGAGGATATGAGAGATGAGAAGTAGGTTTGTTTAGCTGTGGCGAGTGTGGTCTTGAAAGTAGTGAGGGACTGTTTGAATGCGATGAAATGCTCGTTGGAGTGGGATCTTTTCCATCTGCGCTCAGCAGCCCTGGAAGCTCGCCTCAGCTCTTTGGTCAGGCTGGTGTGCCAGGGCTGTCTGTTAATTTTGCGAGTTTTGGTATGTGTAAGTGGGGCAGCGGATTCCAAAGCTACAGCTATTGAATAATGAATGTTTTGAATTTTCTCCAAAAGTAAAGTAGTTGCAAACTCATCCTTTTAGAAACTTGTTTGGGCTGTTGAGAGGAGTAAAAAAACATCAAAGATTTCAATCCTGCATGATTCTACCAAGAAATGTGATTCTTCATTCAAAACGCTGGTTTTTGCTATTGGGCTCTATTGAATAATGAATGTTTTGAATTTTCTCCAAAAGTAAAGTAGTTGCAAACTCATCCTTTTAGAGACTTGTTTGGGCTCATGAGAGGAGTAGAAAAACATCCAAAATTTCAGTCCTGCACGATTCTACCAAGAAATGTGTGTTCATTCAAACCGCTGGTTTTTGATATTTTGGGCCCTATTGAATAATGAATGTTTTGAATTTTCTCCAAAAGTAAAGTAGTTGCAAACTCATCCTTTTAGAAACTTGTTTGGGCTGTTGAGAGGAGTAAAAAACCATCAAAAATTTCAATCCTGCATGATTCTACCAAGAAATGTGATTCTTCATTCAAAACCTGATTTTTGCTATTGGGCTCTATTGAATAATGAATGTTTTGAATCTTCTCCAAAAGTAAAGTAGTTGCAAACTCATGCTTTTAGAGACTTGTTTGGGCTCATGAGAGGAGTAGAAAAACATCAAAAATTTCAGTCCTGCATGATTCTACCAAGAAATGTGTGTTCATTGAAACCGCTGGTTTTTGATATTTTGGGCCCAATTGAATAATGAATGTTTTGAATTTTCTCCAAAAGTAAAGTAGTTGCAAACTCATCCTTTTAGAAACTTGTTTGGGCTGTTGAGAGGAGTAAAAAACCATCAAAAATTTCAATCCTGCATGATTCTACCAAGAAATGTGATTCTTCATTCAAAACGCTGGTTTTTCCTATTGGGCTCTATTGAATAATGAATGTTTTGAATTTTCTCCAAAAGTAAAGTAGTTGCAAACTCATCCTTTTAGAGACTTGTTTGGGCTGATGAGAGGAGTAGAAAAACATCAAAAATTTCAGTCCTGCACGATTCTACCAAAAAATGTGTGTTCATTCAAACCGCTGGTTTTTGATATTTTGGGCCCTAATGAATAATGAATGTTTTGAATTTTCTCCAAAAGTAAAGTAGTTGCAAACTCATCCTTTTAGAAACTTGTTTGGGCTGTTGAGAGGAGTAAAAAACCATCAAAAATTTCAATCCTGCATGATTCTACCAAGAAATGTGATTCTTCATTCAAAACCTGATTTTTGCTATTGGGCTCTATTGAATAATGAATGTTTTGAATTTTCTCCAAAAGTAAAGTAGTTGCAAACTCATGCTTTTAGAGACTTGTTTGGGCTCATGAGAGGAGTAGAAAAACATCAAAAATTTCAGTCCTGCATGATTCTACCAAGAAATGTGTGTTCATTCAAACCGCTGGTTTTTGATAGTTTGGGCCCTATTGAATAATGAATGTTTTGAATTTTCTCCAAAAGTAAAGTAGTTGCAAACTCATCCTTTTAGAAACTTGTTTGGGCTGTTGAGAGGAGTAAAAAACCGTCAAAAATTTCAATCCTGCATGATTCTACCAAGAAATGTGATTCTTCATTCAAAACGCTGGTTTTTGCTATTGGGCTCTATTGAATAATGAATGTTTTGAATTTTCTCCAAAAGTAAAGTAGTTGCAAACTCATGCTTTTAGAGACTTGTTTGGGCTCATGAGAGGAGTAGAAAAACATCAAAAATTTCAGTCCTGCATGATTCTACCAAGAAATGTGTGTTCATTGAAACCGCTGGTTTTTGATAGTTTGGGCCCTATTGAATAATGAATGTTTTGAATTTTCTCCAAAAGTAAAGTAGTTGCAAACTCATCCTTTTAGAAACTTGTTTGGGCTGTTGAGAGGAGTAAAAAACCATCAAAAATTTCAATCCTGCATGATTTTACCAAGAAATGTGATTCTTCATTCAAAACCTGATTTTTGCTATTGGGCTCTATTGAATAGTGAATGTTTTGAATTTTCTCCAAAAGTAAAGTAGTTGCAAACTCATGCTTTTAGAGACTTGTTTGGGCTCATGAGAGGAGTAGAAAAACATCAAAAATTTCAGTCCTGCATGATTCTACCAAGAAATGTGTGTTCATTGAAACCGCTGGTTTTTGATCGTTTGGGCCCTATTGAATAATGAATGTTTTGAATTTTCTCCAAAAGTAAAGTAGTTGCAAACTCATCCTTTTAGAAACTTGTTTGGGCTGTTGAGAGGAGTAAAAAAACATCAAAAATTTCAATCCTGCATGATTTTACCAAGAAATGTGATTCTTCATTCAAAACCTGATTTTTGCTATTGGGCTCTATTGAATAATGAATGTTTTGAATTTTCTCCAAAAGTAAAGTAGTTGCAAACTCATGCTTTTAGAGACTTGTTTGGGCTCATGAGAGGAGTAGAAAAACATCAAAAATTTCAGTCCTGCATGATTCTACCAAGAAATGTGTGTTCATTCAAACCGCTGGTTTTTGATAGTTTGGGCCCTATTGAATAATGAATGTTTTGAATTTTCTCCAAAAGTAAAGTAGTTGCAAACTCATCCTTTTAGAAACTTGTTTGGGCTGTTGAGAGGAGTAAAAAACCATCAAAAATTTCAATCCTGCATGATTCTACCAAGAAATGTGATTCTTCATTCAAAACCTGATTTTTGCTATTGGGCTCTATTGAATAATGAATGTTTTGAATTTTCTCCAAAAGTAAAGTAGTTGCAAACTCATCCTTTTAGAAACTTGTTTGGGCTGTTGAGAGGAGTAAAAAAACATCAAAAATTTCAATCCTGCATGATTTTACCAAGAAATGTGATTCTTCATTCAAAACCTGATTTTTGCTATTGGGCTCTATTGAATAATGAATGTTTTGAATTTTCTCCAAAAGTAAAGTAGTTGCAAACTCATGCTTTTAGAGACTTGTTTGGGCTCATGAGAGGAGTAGAAAAACATCAAAAATTTCAGTCCTGCATGATTCTACCAAGAAATGTGTGTTCATTCAAACCGCTGGTTTTTGATAGTTTGGGCCCTATTGAATAATGAATGTTTTGAATTTTCTCCAAAAGTAAAGTAGTTGCAAACTCATCCTTTTAGAAACTTGTTTGGGCTGTTGAGAGGAGTAAAAAACCATCAAAAATTTCAATCCTGCATGATTCTACCAAGAAATGTGATTCTTCATTCAAAACCTGATTTTTGCTATTGGGCTCTATTGAATAATGAATGTTTTGAATTTTCTCCAAAAGTAAAGTAGTTGCAAACTCATGCTTTTAGAGACTTGTTTGGGCTCATGAGAGGAGTAGAAAAACATCAAAAATTTCAGTCCTGCATGATTCTACCAAGAAATGTGTGTTCATTGAAACCGCTGGTTTTTGATAGTTTGGGCCCTATTGAATAATGAATGTTTTGAATTTTCTCCAAAAGTAAAGTAGTTGCAAACTCATCCTTTTAGAAACTTGTTTGGGCTGTTGAGAGGAGTAAAAAACCATCAAAAATTTCAATCCTGCATGATTCTACCAAGAAATGTGATTCTTCATTCAAAACGCTGGTTTTTGCTATTGGGCTCTTTTGAGTAATGAATGTTTTGAATTTTCTCCAAAAGTAAAGTAGTTGCAAACTCATGCTTTTAGAGACTTGTTTGGGCTCATGAGAGGAGTAGAAAAACATCAAAAATTTCAGTCCTGCATGATTCTACCAAGAAATGTGTGTTCATTCAAACCGCTGGTTTTTGATAGTTTGGGCCCTGTTGAATAATGAATGTTTTGAATTTTCTCCAAAAGTAAAGTAGTTGCAAACTCATCCTTTTAGAAACTTGTTTGGGCTGTTGAGAGGAGTAAAAAACCATCAAAAATTTCAATCCTGCATGATTCTACCAAGAAATGTGATTCTTCATTCAAAACGCTGGTTTTTGCTATTGGGCTCTATTGAATAATGAATGTTTTGAATTTTCTCCAAAAGTAAAGTAGTTGCAAACTCATCCTTTTAGAGACTTGTTTGGGCTCATGAGAGGAGTAGAAAAACATCAAAAATTTCAGTCCTGCACGATTCTACCAAGAAATGTGTGTTCATTGAAACCGCTGGTTTTTGATAGTTTGGGCCCTATTGAATAATGAATGTTTTGAATTTTCTCCAAAAGTAAAGTAGTTGCAAACTCATCCTTTTAGAAACTTGTTTGGGCTGTTGAGAGGAGTAAAAAACCATCAAAAATTTCAATCCTGCATGATTCTACCAAGAAATGTGATTCTTCATTCAAAACGCTGGTTTTTGCTATTGGGCTCTATTGAATAATGAATGTTTTGAATTTTCTCCAAAAGTAAAGTAGTTGCAAACTCATGCTTTTAGAGACTTGTTTGGGCTGATGAGAGGAGTAGAAAAACATCAAAAATTTCAGTCCTGCACGATTCTACCAAGAAATGTGTGTTCATTCAAACCGCTGTTTTTTGATATTTTGGGCCCTATTGAATAATGAATGTTTTGAATTTTCTCCAAAAGTAAAGTAGCTGCAAACTCATCCTTTTAGAAACTTTTTTGGGCTGTTGAGAGGAGTAAAAAACCATCAAAAATTTCAATCCTGCATGATTCTACCAAGAAATGTGATTCTTCATTCAAAACCCTGGTTTTTGCTATTGGGCTCTATTGAATAATGAATGTTTTGAATTTTCTCCAAAAGTAAAGTAGTTGCAAACTCATCCTTTTAGAGACTTGTTTGGGCTCATGAGAGGAGTAGAAAAACATCAAAAATTTCAGTCCTGTACGATTCTACCAAGAAATGTGTGTTCATTCAAACCGCTGGTTTTTGATATTTTGGGCCCTATTGAATAATGAATGTTTTGAATTTTCTCCAAAAGTAAAGTAGTTGCAAACTCATCCTTTTAGAAACTTGTTTGGGCTGTTGAGAGGAGTAAAAAACCATCAAAAATTTCAATCCTGCATGATTCTACCAAGAAATGTGATTCTTCATTCAAAACGCTGGTTTTTGCTATTGGGCTCTATTGAATAATGAATGTTTTGAATTTTCTTCAAAAGTAAAGTAGTTGCAAACTCATGCTTTTAGAGACTTGTTTGGGCTCATAAGAGGAGTAGAAAAACATCAAAAATTTCAGTCCTGCATGATTCTACCAAGAAATGTGTGTTCATTGAAACCGCTGGTTTTTGATAGTTTGGGCCCTATTGAATAATGAATGTTTTGAATTTTCTCCAAAAGTAAAGTAGTTGCAAACTCATCCTTTTAGAAACTTGTTTGGGCTGTTGAGTGGAGTAAAAAACCATCAAAAATTTCAATCCTGCATGATTCTACCAAGAAATGTGATTCTTCATTCAAAACGCTGGTTTTTGCTATTGGGCTCTATTGAATAATGAATGTTTTGAATTTTCTCCAAAAGTAAAGTAGTTGCAAACTCATCCTTTTAGAGACTTGTTTGGGCTCATGAAAGGAGTAGAAAAACATCAAAAATTTCAGTCCTGCACGATTCTACCAAGAAATGTGTGTTCATTCAAACCGCTGGTTTTTGATAGTTTGGGCCCTATTGAATAATGAATGTTTTGAATTTTCTCCAAAAGTAAAGTAGTTGCAAACTCATCCTTTTAGAAACTTGTTTGGGCTGTTGAGAGGAGTAAAAAACCATCAAAAATTTCAATCCTGCATGATTCTACCAAGAAATGTGATTCTTCATTCAAAACGCTGGTTTTTGCTATTGGGCTCTATTGAATAATGAATGTTTTGAATTTTCTCCAAAAGTAAAGTAGTTGCAAACTCATCCTTTTAGAGACTTGTTTGGGCTCATGAGAGGAGTAGAAAAACATCAAAAATTTCAGTCCTGCACGATTCTACCAAGAAATGTGTGTTCATTCAAACCGCTGTTTTTTGATATTTTGGGCCCTATTGAATAATGAATGTTTTGAATTTTCTCCAAAAGTAAAGTAGTTGCAAACTCATCCTTTTAGAAACTTGTTTGGGCTGTTGAGAGGAGTAAAAAACCATCAAAAATTTCAATCCTGCATGATTCTACCAAGAAATGTGATTCTTCATTCAAAACGCTGGTTTTTGCTATTGGGCTCTATTGAATAATGAATGTTTTGAATTTTCTCCAAAAGTAAAGTAGTTGCAAACTCATCCTTTTAGAGACTTGTTTGGGCTCATGAGAGGAGTAGAAAAACATCAAAAATTTCAGTCCTGCACGATTCTACCAAGAAATGTGTGTTCATTCAAACCGCTGGTTTTTGATATTTTGGGCCCTATTGAATAATGAATGTTTTGAATTTTCTCCAAAAGTAAAGTAGTTGCAAACTCATCCTTTTAGAAACTTGTTTGGGCTGTTGAGAGGAGTAAAAAACCATCAAAAATTTCAATCCTGCATGATTCTACCAAGAAATGTGATTCTTCATTCAAAACCTGATTTTTGCTATTGGGCTCTATTGAATAATGAATGTTTTGAATTTTCTCCAAAAGTAAAGTAGTTGCAAACTCATGCTTTTAGAGACTTGTTTGGGCTCATGAGAGGAGTAGAAAAACATCAAAAATTTCAGTCCTGCATGATTCTACCAAGAAATGTGTGTTCATTGAAACCGCTGGTTTTTGATAGTTTGGGCCCTATTGAATTATTATTATTATTATTTATTGTTATAGCGCCATTTATTCCATGGCGCTTTACATGTGAGGGGGGTATACATAAAAACAAGTACAATAATCTTAAACAATACAAGTCATAACTGGTACAGGAGGAGAGAGGACCCTGCCCACGAAGGCTCACAATCTACAGCGGGATGGGTGATAATACAGTAGGCGAGGGTAGAGCTGGTCGTGCAGCGGTTTGGTCGATCAGTGGTTACTGCAGGTTATAGGCTTGTCGGAAGAGGTGGGTCTTCAGGCTCTTTTTGAAGGTTTCGATGGTAGGCGAGAGTCTGATATGTTGTGGTAGAGAGTTCCAGAGTAGGGGTGATGCGCGAGAGAAATCTTGTATGCGATTGTGGGAAGAGGAGATAAGAGGGGAGTAGAGAAGGAGATCTTGTGAGGATCGGAGGTTGCGTGCAGGAAAGTACCGGGAGACGAGGTCACAGATGTATGGAGGAGACAAGTTGTGGATGGCTTTGTATGTCATGGTTAGGGTTTTGTAATGGAGTCTCTGGGCAATTGGGAGCCAGTGAAGGGATTGACAGAGGGGAGAAGCTGGGGAATAGCGGGGGGACAGGTGGATTAGTCGGGCAGCAGAGTTTAGAATAGATTGGAGGGGTGCGAGAGTGTTTGAGGGGAGGCCACAGAGCATGAGGTTGCAGTAGTCAAGGCGAGAGATGATGAGGGCATGGACTAGGGTTTTTGCAGATTCTTGGGTGAGGAATGAACGGATGCGTGAAATATTTTTGAGTTGAAGTCGGCAGGAAGTGGAAAGGGTTTGGATATGTGGTTTGAAGGAGAGATCAGCATCAAGGATTACTCCGAGGCAGCGAGCTTGTGGGACTGGGGAGAGTGGGCAGTCATTTACTGTAATTGATAGGTTCGTAGGGGGGGTCACGTGAGATGGGGGAAAGATGATGAATTCTGTTTTGTCCATGTTGAGTTTCAGATATCTAGTGGAGAAGAAGGATGAAATAGTGGACAGACATTGAGGGATTCTGGTTAGTAGGGAGGTGATATCTGGTCCAGAGATGTAGATCTGTGTGTCATCAGCATAAAGATGATACTGAAAGCCATGAGATTCTATGAGCTGTCCCAGGCCAAAGGTGTAAATAGAGAACAGCAGGGGCCCTAGGACTGAACCTTGTGGGACTCCGACAGATAGGGGGCGAGGTGAGGAGGTGGTGTGTGAGTGGGAGACGCTGAATGTCCGGTCTGTTAGGTATGATGAGATCCAGGAGAGGGCCAAGTCTGTGATGCCGAGGGATGAGAGGGTCTGTAATAATAGGGAATGGTCCACTGTGTCAAAGGCAGCCGACAGGTCCAGGAGGAGGAGGACGGAGTAGTGTCGCTTGCTCTTGGCAGTTAAGAGGTCATTGGTGACCTTAGTAAGGGCAGTTTCAGTGGAGTGGTGTGACCGGAAGCCAGATTGTAAGCGGTCGAAGAGGGAGCAAGAAGAGAGATGGGAGGACAGTTCAAGGTAGACGTGTTGTTCCAGTAGCTTGGAGGCGTATGGGAGAAGTGATATAGGGCGATAGCTAGATACAGAGGATGGGTCAAGAGAGGGCTTTTTGAGGATAGGTGTGATGGAGGCATGTTTAAAGCTTGAGGGGAAAACACCAGTTGTTAGTGATAGGTTGAAGAGATGGGTTAGGGTTGGGATGAAGACTGTGGTGAGGTTTGGGATGAAGTGGGATGGGATCGGGTCGAGTGCACAGGTGGTGAGATGTGATCTTGAGAGTAGAGTGGAGAGTCGATCTTCTGTAATGGTGGAGAAGTTGGTTTTGAAGGTGGAGGGCTGGGAAGTCGGGAGGAAGGGCTCTGGGGGTTGTTGACCAAAACTGTCCCTGATGTTATCAATTTTCTGCTTGAAAAATGAGGCAAAGTCTTCAGCTGAGATGAGTGGGGAGGGAGGAGGTGCTGGGGGGCGGAGGAGAGAATTGAAGGTGTTGAATAACTGTTTAGGGTTGTGAGACAGGGAGGATATGAGAGATGAGAAGTAGGTTTGTTTAGCTGTGGCGAGTGTGGTCTTGAAAGTAGTGAGGGACTGTTTGAATGCGATGAAATGCTCGTTGGAGTGGGATCTTTTCCATCTGCGCTCAGCAGCCCTGGAAGCTCGCCTCAGCTCTTTGGTCAGGCTGGTGTGCCAGGGCTGTCTGTTAATTTTGCGAGTTTTGGTATGTGTAAGTGGGGCAGCGGATTCCAAAGCTACAGCTATTGAATAATGAATGTTTTGAATTTTCTCCAAAAGTAAAGTAGTTGCAAACTCATCCTTTTAGAAACTTGTTTGGGCTGTTGAGAGGAGTAAAAAAACATCAAAGATTTCAATCCTGCATGATTCTACCAAGAAATGTGATTCTTCATTCAAAACGCTGGTTTTTGCTATTGGGCTCTATTGAATAATGAATGTTTTGAATTTTCTCCAAAAGTAAAGTAGTTGCAAACTCATCCTTTTAGAGACTTGTTTGGGCTCATGAGAGGAGTAGAAAAACATCCAAAATTTCAGTCCTGCACGATTCTACCAAGAAATGTGTGTTCATTCAAACCGCTGGTTTTTGATATTTTGGGCCCTATTGAATAATGAATGTTTTGAATTTTCTCCAAAAGTAAAGTAGTTGCAAACTCATCCTTTTAGAAACTTGTTTGGGCTGTTGAGAGGAGTAAAAAACCATCAAAAATTTCAATCCTGCATGATTCTACCAAGAAATGTGATTCTTCATTCAAAACCTGATTTTTGCTATTGGGCTCTATTGAATAATGAATGTTTTGAATCTTCTCCAAAAGTAAAGTAGTTGCAAACTCATGCTTTTAGAGACTTGTTTGGGCTCATGAGAGGAGTAGAAAAACATCAAAAATTTCAGTCCTGCATGATTCTACCAAGAAATGTGTGTTCATTGAAACCGCTGGTTTTTGATATTTTGGGCCCAATTGAATAATGAATGTTTTGAATTTTCTCCAAAAGTAAAGTAGTTGCAAACTCATCCTTTTAGAAACTTGTTTGGGCTGTTGAGAGGAGTAAAAAACCATCAAAAATTTCAATCCTGCATGATTCTACCAAGAAATGTGATTCTTCATTCAAAACGCTGGTTTTTCCTATTGGGCTCTATTGAATAATGAATGTTTTGAATTTTCTCCAAAAGTAAAGTAGTTGCAAACTCATCCTTTTAGAGACTTGTTTGGGCTGATGAGAGGAGTAGAAAAACATCAAAAATTTCAGTCCTGCACGATTCTACCAAAAAATGTGTGTTCATTCAAACCGCTGGTTTTTGATATTTTGGGCCCTAATGAATAATGAATGTTTTGAATTTTCTCCAAAAGTAAAGTAGTTGCAAACTCATCCTTTTAGAAACTTGTTTGGGCTGTTGAGAGGAGTAAAAAACCATCAAAAATTTCAATCCTGCATGATTCTACCAAGAAATGTGATTCTTCATTCAAAACCTGATTTTTGCTATTGGGCTCTATTGAATAATGAATGTTTTGAATTTTCTCCAAAAGTAAAGTAGTTGCAAACTCATGCTTTTAGAGACTTGTTTGGGCTCATGAGAGGAGTAGAAAAACATCAAAAATTTCAGTCCTGCATGATTCTACCAAGAAATGTGTGTTCATTGAAACCGCTGGTTTTTGATAGTTTGGGCCCTATTGAATAATGAATGTTTTGAATTTTCTCCAAAAGTAAAGTAGTTGCAAACTCATCCTTTTAGAAACTTGTTTGGGCTGTTGAGAGGAGTAAAAAACCGTCAAAAATTTCAATCCTGCATGATTCTACCAAGAAATGTGATTCTTCATTCAAAACGCTGGTTTTTGCTATTGGGCTCTATTGAATAATGAATGTTTTGAATTTTCTCCAAAAGTAAAGTAGTTGCAAACTCATGCTTTTAGAGACTTGTTTGGGCTCATGAGAGGAGTAGAAAAACATCAAAAATTTCAGTCCTGCATGATTCTACCAAGAAATGTGTGTTCATTGAAACCGCTGGTTTTTGATAGTTTGGGCCCTATTGAATAATGAATGTTTTGAATTTTCTCCAAAAGTAAAGTAGTTGCAAACTCATCCTTTTAGAAACTTGTTTGGGCTGTTGAGAGGAGTAAAAAACCATCAAAAATTTCAATCCTGCATGATTTTACCAAGAAATGTGATTCTTCATTCAAAACCTGATTTTTGCTATTGGGCTCTATTGAATAGTGAATGTTTTGAATTTTCTCCAAAAGTAAAGTAGTTGCAAACTCATGCTTTTAGAGACTTGTTTGGGCTCATGAGAGGAGTAGAAAAACATCAAAAATTTCAGTCCTGCATGATTCTACCAAGAAATGTGTGTTCATTGAAACCGCTGGTTTTTGATCGTTTGGGCCCTATTGAATAATGAATGTTTTGAATTTTCTCCAAAAGTAAAGTAGTTGCAAACTCATCCTTTTAGAAACTTGTTTGGGCTGTTGAGAGGAGTAAAAAAACATCAAAAATTTCAATCCTGCATGATTTTACCAAGAAATGTGATTCTTCATTCAAAACCTGATTTTTGCTATTGGGCTCTATTGAATAATGAATGTTTTGAATTTTCTCCAAAAGTAAAGTAGTTGCAAACTCATGCTTTTAGAGACTTGTTTGGGCTCATGAGAGGAGTAGAAAAACATCAAAAATTTCAGTCCTGCATGATTCTACCAAGAAATGTGTGTTCATTCAAACCGCTGGTTTTTGATAGTTTGGGCCCTATTGAATAATGAATGTTTTGAATTTTCTCCAAAAGTAAAGTAGTTGCAAACTCATCCTTTTAGAAACTTGTTTGGGCTGTTGAGAGGAGTAAAAAACCATCAAAAATTTCAATCCTGCATGATTCTACCAAGAAATGTGATTCTTCATTCAAAACCTGATTTTTGCTATTGGGCTCTATTGAATAATGAATGTTTTGAATTTTCTCCAAAAGTAAAGTAGTTGCAAACTCATGCTTTTAGAGACTTGTTTGGGCTCATGAGAGGAGTAGAAAAACATCAAAAATTTCAGTCCTGCATGATTCTACCAAGAAATGTGTGTTCATTGAAACCGCTGGTTTTTGATAGTTTGGGCCCTATTGAATAATGAATGTTTTGAATTTTCTCCAAAAGTAAAGTAGTTGCAAACTCATCCTTTTAGAAACTTGTTTGGGCTGTTGAGAGGAGTAAAAAACCATCAAAAATTTAAATCCTGCATGATTCTACCAAGAAATGTGATTCTTCATTCAAAACGCTGGTTTTTGCTATTGGGCTCTTTTGAGTAATGAATGTTTTGAATTTTCTCCAAAAGTAAAGTAGTTGCAAACTCATGCTTTTAGAGACTTGTTTGGGCTCATGAGAGGAGTAGAAAAACATCAAAAATTTCAGTCCTGCATGATTCTACCAAGAAATGTGTGTTCATTCAAACCGCTGGTTTTTGATAGTTTGGGCCCTATTGAATAATGAATGTTTTGAATTTTCTCCAAAAGTAAAGTAGTTGCAAACTCATCCTTTTAGAAACTTGTTTGGGCTGTTGAGAGGAGTAAAAAACAATCAAAAATTTCAATCCTGCATGATTCTACCAAGAAATGTGATTCTTCATTCAAAACCTGATTTTTGCTATTGGGCTCTATTGAATAATGAATGTTTTGAATTTTCTCCAAAAGTAAAGTAGTTGCAAACTCATGCTTTTAGAGACTTGTTTGGGCTCATGAGAGGAGTAGAAAAACATCAAAAATTTCAGTCCTGCATGATTCTACCAAGAAATGTGTGTTCATTGAAACCGCTGGTTTTTGATAGTTTGGGCCCTATTGAATAATGAATGTTTTGAATTTTCTCCAAAAGTAAAGTAGTTGCAAACTCATCCTTTTAGAAACTTGTTTGGGCTGTTGAGAGGAGTAAAAAACCATCAAAAATTTCAATCCTGCATGATTCTACCAAGAAATGTGATTCTTCATTCAAAACGCTGGTTTTTGCTATTGGGCTCTATTGAATAATGAATGTTTTGAATTTTCTCCAAAAGTAAAGTAGTTGCAAACTCATCCTTTTAGAGACTTGTTTGGGCTCATGAGAGGAGTAGAAAAACATCAAAAATTTCAGTCCTGCACGATTCTACCAAGAAATGTGTGTTCATTGAAACCGCTGGTTTTTGATAGTTTGGGCCCTATTGAATAATGAATGTTTTGAATTTTCTCCAAAAGTAAAGTAGTTGCAAACTCATCCTTTTAGAAACTTGTTTGGGCTGTTGAGAGGAGTAAAAAACCATCAAAAATTTCAATCCTGCATGATTCTACCAAGAAATGTGATTCTTCATTCAAAACCTGATTTTTGCTATTGGGCTCTATTGAATAATGAATGTTATGAATTTTCTCCAAAAGTAAAGTAGTTGCAAACTCAGGCTTTTAGAGACTTGTTTGGGCTCATGAGAGGAGTAGAAAAACATCAAAAATTTCAGTCCTGCATGATTCTACCAAGAAATGTGTGTTCATTGAAACCGCTGGTTTTTGATAGTTTGGGCCCTATTGAATAATGAATGTTTTGAATTTTCTCCAAAAGTAAAGTAGTTGCAAAATCATCCTTTTAGAAACTTGTTTGGGCTGTTGAGAGGAGTAAAAAACCATCAAAAATTTCAATCCTGCATGATTCTACCAAGAAATGTGATTCTTCATTCAAAACCTGATTTTTGCTATTGGGCTCTATTGAATAATGAATGTTTTGAATTTTCTCCAAAAGTAAAGTAGTTGCAAACTCATGCTTTTAGAGACTTGTTTGGGCTCATGAGAGGAGTAGAAAAACATCAAAAATTTCAGTCCTGCATGATTCTACCAAGAAATGTGTGTTCATTGAAACCGCTGGTTTTTGATAGTTTGGGCCCTATTGAATAATGAATGTTTTGAATTTTCTCCAAAAGTAAAGTAGTTGCAAACTCATCCTTTTAGAAACTTGTTTGGGCTGTTGAGAGGAGTAAAAAACCATCAAAAATTTAAATCCTGCATGATTCTACCAAGAAATGTGATTCTTCATTCAAAACGCTGGTTTTTGCTATTGGGCTCTTTTGAGTAATGAATGTTTTGAATTTTCTCCAAAAGTAAAGTAGTTGCAAACTCATGCTTTTAGAGACTTGTTTGGGCTCATGAGAGGAGTAGAAAAACATCAAAAATTTCAGTCCTGCATGATTCTACCAAGAAATGTGTGTTCATTCAAACCGCTGGTTTTTGATAGTTTGGGCCCTATTGAATAATGAATGTTTTGAATTTTCTCCAAAAGTAAAGTAGTTGCAAACTCATCCTTTTAGAAACTTGTTTGGGCTGTTGAGAGGAGTAAAAAACAATCAAAAATTTCAATCCTGCATGATTCTACCAAGAAATGTGATTCTTCATTCAAAACCTGATTTTTGCTATTGGGCTCTATTGAATAATGAATGTTTTGAATTTTCTCCAAAAGTAAAGTAGTTGCAAACTCATGCTTTTAGAGACTTGTTTGGGCTCATGAGAGGAGTAGAAAAACATCAAAAATTTCAGTCCTGCATGATTCTACCAAGAAATGTGTGTTCATTGAAACCGCTGGTTTTTGATAGTTTGGGCCCTATTGAATAATGAATGTTTTGAATTTTCTCCAAAAGTAAAGTAGTTGCAAACTCATCCTTTTAGAAACTTGTTTGGGCTGTTGAGAGGAGTAAAAAACCATCAAAAATTTCAATCCTGCATGATTCTACCAAGAAATGTGATTCTTCATTCAAAACGCTGGTTTTTGCTATTGGGCTCTATTGAATAATGAATGTTTTGAATTTTCTCCAAAAGTAAAGTAGTTGCAAACTCATCCTTTTAGAGACTTGTTTGGGCTCATGAGAGGAGTAGAAAAACATCAAAAATTTCAGTCCTGCACGATTCTACCAAGAAATGTGTGTTCATTGAAACCGCTGGTTTTTGATAGTTTGGGCCCTATTGAATAATGAATGTTTTGAATTTTCTCCAAAAGTAAAGTAGTTGCAAACTCATCCTTTTAGAAACTTGTTTGGGCTGTTGAGAGGAGTAAAAAACCATCAAAAATTTCAATCCTGCATGATTCTACCAAGAAATGTGATTCTTCATTCAAAACCTGATTTTTGCTATTGGGCTCTATTGAATAATGAATGTTATGAATTTTCTCCAAAAGTAAAGTAGTTGCAAACTCAGGCTTTTAGAGACTTGTTTGGGCTCATGAGAGGAGTAGAAAAACATCAAAAATTTCAGTCCTGCATGATTCTACCAAGAAATGTGTGTTCATTGAAACCGCTGGTTTTTGATAGTTTGGGCCCTATTGAATAATGAATGTTTTGAATTTTCTCCAAAAGTAAAGTAGTTGCAAAATCATCCTTTTAGAAACTTGTTTGGGCTGTTGAGAGGAGTAAAAAACCATCAAAAATTTCAATCCTGCATGATTCTACCAAGAAATGTGATTCTTCATTCAAAACGCTGGTTTTTGCTATTGGGCTCTATTGAATAATGAATGTTTTGAATTTTCTCCAAAAGTAAAGTAGTTGCAAACTCATGCTTTTAGAGACTTGTTTGGGCTGATGAGAGGAGTAGAAAAACATCAAAAATTTCAGTCCTGCACGATTCTACCAAGAAATGTGTGTTCATTCAAACCGCTGTTTTTTGATATTTTGGGCCCTATTGAATAATGAATGTTTTGAATTTTCTCCAAAAGTAAAGTAGCTGCAAACTCATCCTTTTAGAAACTTTTTTGGGCTGTTGAGAGGAGTAAAAAACCATCAAAAATTTCAATCCTGCATGATTCTACCAAGAAATGTGATTCTTCATTCAAAACGCTGGTTTTTGCTATTGGGCTCTATTGAATAATGAATGTTTTGAATTTTCTCCAAAAGTAAAGTAGTTGCAAACTCATCCTTTTAGAGACTTGTTTGGGCTCATGAGAGGAGTAGAAAAACATCAAAAATTTCAGTCCTGTACGATTCTACCAAGAAATGTGTGTTCATTCAAACCGCTGGTTTTTGATATTTTGGGCCCTATTGAATAATGAATGTTTTGAATTTTCTCCAAAAGTAAAGTAGTTGCAAACTCATCCTTTTAGAAACTTGTTTGGGCTGTTGAGAGGAGTATAAAACCATCAAAAATTTCAATCCTGCATGATTCTACCAAGAAATGTGATTCTTCATTCAAAACGCTGGTTTTTGCTATTGGGCTCTATTGAATAATGAATGTTTTGAATTTTCTTCAAAAGTAAAGTAGTTGCAAACTCATGCTTTTAGAGACTTGTTTGGGCTCATGAGAGGAGTAGAAAAACATCAAAAATTTCAGTCCTGCATGATTCTACCAAGAAATGTGTGTTCATTGAAACCGCTGGTTTTTGATAGTTTGGGCCCTATTGAATAATGAATGTTTTGAATTTTCTCCAAAAGTAAAGTAGTTGCAAACTCATCCTTTTAGAAACTTGTTTGGGCTGTTGAGTGGAGTAAAAAACCATCAAAAATTTCAATCCTGCATGATTCTACCAAGAAATGTGATTCTTCATTCAAAACGCTGGTTTTTGCTATTGGGCTCTATTGAATAATGAATGTTTTGAATTTTCTCCAAAAGTAAAGTAGTTGCAAACTCATCCTTTTAGAGACTTGTTTGGGCTCATGAAAGGAGTAGAAAAACATCAAAAATTTCAGTCCTGCACGATTCTACCAAGAAATGTGTGTTCATTCAAACCGCTGGTTTTTGATAGTTTGGGCCCTATTGAATAATGAATGTTTTGAATTTTCTCCAAAAGTAAAGTAGTTGCAAACTCATCCTTTTAGAAACTTGTTTGGGCTGTTGAGAGGAGTAAAAAACCATCAAAAATTTCAATCCTGCATGATTCTACCAAGAAATGTGATTCTTCATTCAAAACGCTGGTTTTTGCTATTGGGCTCTATTGAATAATGAATGTTTTGAATTTTCTCCAAAAGTAAAGTAGTTGCAAACTCATCCTTTTAGAGACTTGTTTGGGCTCATGAGAGGAGTAGAAAAACATCAAAAATTTCAGTCCTGCACGATTCTACCAAGAAATGTGTGTTCATTCAAACCGCTGTTTTTTGATATTTTGGGCCCTATTGAATAATGAATGTTTTGAATTTTCTCCAAAAGTAAAGTAGTTGCAAACTCATCCTTTTAGAAACTTGTTTGGGCTGTTGAGAGGAGTAAAAAACCATCAAAAATTTCAATCCTGCATGATTCTACCAAGAAATGTGATTCTTCATTCAAAACGCTGGTTTTTGCTATTGGGCTCTATTGAATAATGAATGTTTTGAATTTTCTCCAAAAGTAAAGTAGTTGCAAACTCATCCTTTTAGAGACTTGTTTGGGCTCATGAGAGGAGTAGAAAAACATCAAAAATTTCAGTCCTGCACGATTCTACCAAGAAATGTGTGTTCATTGAAACCGCTGGTTTTTGATAGTTTGGGCCCTATTGAATAATGAATGTTTTGAATTTTCTCCAAAAGTAAAGTAGTTGCAAACTCATCCTTTTAGAAACTTGTTTGGGCTGTGGAGAGGAGTAAAAAACCATCAAAAATTTCAATCCTGCATGATTCTACCAAGAAATGTGATTCTTCATTCAAAACGCTGGTTTTTGCTATTGGGCTCTTTTGAGTAATGAATGTTTTGAATTTTCTCCAAAAGTAAAGTAGTTGCAAACTCATGCTTTTAGAGACTTGTTTGGGCTCATGAGAGGAGTAGAAAAACATCAAAAATTTCAGTCCTGCATGATTCTACCAAGAAATGTGTGTTCATTCAAACCGCTGGTTTTTGATAGTTTGGGCCCTATTGAATAATGAATGTTTTGAATTTTCTCCAAAAGTAAAGTAGTTGCAAACTCATCCTTTTAGAAACTTGTTTGGGCTGTTGAGAGGAGTAAAAAACCATCAAAAATTTCAATCCTGCATGATTCTACCAAGAAATGTGATTCTTCATTCAAAACGCTGGTTTTTGCTATTGGGCTCTATTGAATAATGAATGTTTTGAATTTTCTCCAAAAGTAAAGTAGTTGCAAACTCATCCTTTTAGAGACTTGTTTGGGCTCATGAGAGGAGTAGAAAAACATCAAAAATTTCAGTCCTGCACGATTCTACCAAGAAATGTGTGTTCATTCAAACCGCTGTTTTTTGATATTTTGGGCCCTATTGAATAATGAATGTTTTGAATTTTCTCCAAAAGTAAAGTAGTTGCAAACTCATCCTTTTAGAAACTTGTTTGGGCTGTTGAGAGGAGTAAAAAACCATCAAAAATTTCAATCCTGCATGATTCTACCAAGAAATGTGATTCTTCATTCAAAACGCTGGTTTTTGCTATTGGGCTCTATTGAATAATGAATGTTTTGAATTTTCTTCAAAAGTAAAGTAGTTGCAAACTCATGCTTTTAGAGACTTGTTTGGGCTCATGAGAGGAGTAGAAAAACATCAAAAATTTCTGTCCTGCATGATTCTACCAAGAAATGTGTGTTCATTGAAACCGCTGGTTTTTGATAGTTTGGGCCCTATTGAATAATGAATGTTTTGAATTTTCTCCAAAAGTAAAGTAGTTGCAAACTCATCCTTTTAGAAACTTGTTTGGGCTGTTGAGTGGAGTAAAAAACCATCAAAAATTTCAATCCTGCATGATTCTACCAAGAAATGTGATTCTTCATTCAAAACGCTGGTTTTTGCTATTGGGCTCTATTGAATAATGAATGTTTTGAATTTTCTCCAAAAGTAAAGTAGTTGCAAACTCATCCTTTTAGAGACTTGTTTGGGCTCATGAAAGGAGTAGAAAAACATCAAAAATTTCAGTCCTGCACGATTCTACCAAGAAATGTGTGTTCATTCAAACTGCTGGTTTTTGATATTTTGGGCCCTATTGAATAATGAATGTTTTGAATTTTCTCCAAAAGTAAAGTAGTTGCAAACTCATCCTTTTAGAAACTTGTTTGGGCTTTTGAGAGGAGTAAAAAACCATCAAAAATTTCAATCCTGCATGATTCTACCAAGAAATGTGATTCTTCATTCAAAACCTGATTTTTGCTATTGGGCTCTATTGAATAATGAATGTTTTGAATTTTCTCCAAAAGTAAAGTAGTTGCAAACTCATGCCTTTAGAGACTTGTTTGGGCTCATGAGAGGAGTAGAAAAACATCAAAAATTTCAGTCCTGCATGATTCTACCAAGAAATGTGTGTTCATTGAAACCGCTGGTTTTTGATAGTTTGGGCCCTATTGAATAATGAATGTTTTGAATTTTCTCCAAAAGTAAAGTAGTTGCAAACTCATCCTTTTAGAAACTTGTTTGGGCTGTTGAGAGGAGTAAAAAACCATCAAAAATTTCAATCCTGCATGATTCTACCAAGAAATGTGATTCTTCATTCAAAACGCTGGTTTTTGCTATTGGGCTCTATTGAATAATGAATGTTTTGAATTTTCTCCAAAAGTAAAGTAGTTGCAAACTCATGCTTTTAGAGACTTGTTTGGGCTCATGAGAGGAGTAGAAAAACATCAAAAATTTCTGTCCTGCATGATTCTACTAAGAAATGTGTGTTCATTGAAACCGCTGGTTTTTGATAGTTTGGGCCCTATTGAATAATGAATGTTTTGAATTTTCTCCAAAAGTAAAGTAGTTGCAAACTCATCCTTTTAGAAACTTGTTTGGGCTGTTGAGAGGAGTAAAAAACCATCAAAAATTTCAATCCTGCATGATTTTACCAAGAAATGTGATTCTTCATTCAAAACCTGATTTTTGCTATTGGGCTCTATTGAATAGTGAATGTTTTGAATTTTCTCCAAAAGTAAAGTAGTTGCAAACTCATGCTTTTAGAGACTTGTTTGGGCTCATGAGAGGAGTAGAAAAACATCAAAAATTTCAGTCCTGCATGATTCTACCAAGAAATGTGTGTTCATTGAAACCGCTGGTTTTTGATAGTTTGGGCCCTATTGAATAATGAATGTTTTGAATTTTCTCCAAAAGTAAAGTAGTTGCAAATTCATCCTTTTAGAAACTTGTTTGGGCTGTTGAGAGGAGTAAAAAACCATCAAAAATTTCAATCCTGCATGATTTTACCAAGAAATGTGATTCTTCATTCAAAACCTGATTTTTGCTATTGGGCTCTATTGAATAATGAATGTTTTGAATTTTCTCCAAAAGTAAAGTAGTTGCAAACTCATGCTTTTAGAGACTTGTTTGGGCTCATGAGAGGAGTAGAAAAACATCAAAAATTTCAGTCCTGCATGATTCTACCAAGAAATGTGTGTTCATTCAAACCGCTGGTTTTTGATAGTTTGGGCCCTATTGAATAATGAATGTTTTGAATTTTCTCCAAAAGTAAAGTAGTTGCAAACTCATCCTTTTAGAAACTTGTTTGGGCTGTTGAGAGGAGTAAAAAACCATCAAAAATTTCAATCCTGCATGATTCTACCAAGAAATGTGATTCTTCATTCAAAACGCTGGTTTTTGCTATTGGGCTCTATTGAATAATGAATGTTTTGAATTTTCTCCAAAAGTAAAGTAGTTGCAAACTCATCCTTTTAGTAACTTGTTTGGGCTCATGAGAGGAGTAGAAAAACATCAAAAATTTCAGTCCTGCACGATTCTACCAAGAAATGTGTTTTCATTCAAACCGCTGTTTTTTGATATTTTGGGCCCTATTGAATAATGAATGTTTTGAATTTTCTCCAAAAGTAAAGTAGTTGCAAACTCATCCTTTTAGAAACTTGTTTGGGCTGTTGAGAGGAGTAAAAAACCATCAAAAATTTCAATCCTGCATGATTCTACCAAGAAATGTGATTCTTCATTCAAAACGCTGGTTTTTGCTATTGGGCTCTATTGAATAATGAATGTTTTGAATTTTCTCCAAAAGTAAAGTAGTTGCAAACTCATCCTTTTAGAGACTTGTTTGGGCTCATGAGAGGAGTAGAAAAACATCAAAAATTTCAGTCCTGCACGATTCTACCAAGAAATGTGTGTTCATTGAAACCGCTGTTTTTTGATAGTTTGGGCCCTATTGAATAATGAATGTTTTGAATTTTCTCCAAAAGTAAAGTAGTTGCAAACTCATCCTTTTAGAAACTTGTTTGGGCTGTTGAGAGGAGTAAAAAACCATCAAAAATTTCAATCCTGCATGATTCTACCAAGAAATGTGATTCTTCGTTCAAAACGCTGGTTTTTGCTATTGGGCTCTTTTGAGTAATGAATGTTTTGAATTTTCTCCAAAAGTAAAGTAGTTGCAAACTCATGCTTTTAGGGACTTGTTTGGGCTCATGAGAGGAGTAGAAAAACATCAAAAATTTCAGTCCTGCATGATTCTACCAAGAAATGTGTGTTCATTGAAACCGCTGGTTTTTGATAGTTTGGGCCCTATTGAATAATGAATGTTTTGAATTTTCTCCAAAAGTAAAGTAGTTGCAAACTCATCCTTTTAGAAACTTGTTTGGGCTGTTGAGAGGAGTAAAAAACCATCAAAAATTTCAATCCTGCATGATTCTACCAAGAAATGTGATTCTTCATTCAAAACGCTGGTTTTTGCTATTGGGCTCTTTTGAGTAATGAATGTTTTGAATTTTCTCCAAAAGTAAAGTAGTTGCAAACTCATGCTTTTAGAGACTTGTTTGGGCTCATGAGAGGAGTAGAAAAACATCAAAAATTTCAGTCCTGCATGATTCTACCAAGAAATGTGTGTTCATTCACACCGCTGTTTTTTGATAGTTTGGGCCCTATTGAATAATGAATGTTTTGAATTTTCTCCAAAAGTAAAGTAGTTGCAAACTCATCCTTTTAGGAACTTGTTTGGGCTGTTGAGAGGAGTAAAAAACCATCAAAAATTTCAATCCTGCATGATTCTACCAAGAAATGTGATTCTTCATTCAAAACGCTGGTTTTTGCTATTGGGCTCTATTGAATAATGAATGTTTTGAATTTTCTCCAAAAGTAAAGTAGTTGCAAACTCATCCTTTTAGTAACTTGTTTGGGCTCATGAGAGGAGTAGAAAAACATCAAAAATTTCAGTCCTGCACGATTCTACCAAGAAATGTGTTTTCATTCAAACCGCTGTTTTTTGATATTTTGGGCCCTATTGAATAATGAATGTTTTGAATTTTCTCCAAAAGTAAAGTAGTTGCAAACTCATCCTTTTAGAAACTTGTTTGGGCTGTTGAGAGGAGTAAAAAACCATCAAAAATTTCAATCCTGCATGATTCTACCAAGAAATGTGATTCTTCATTCAAAACGCTGGTTTTTGCTATTGGGCTCTATTGAATAATGAATGTTTTGAATTTTCTCCAAAAGTAAAGTAGTTGCAAACTCATCCTTTTAGAGACTTGTTTGGGCTCATGAGAGGAGTAGAAAAACATCAAAAATTTCAGTCCTGCACGATTCTACCAAGAAATGTGTGTTCATTGAAACCGCTGTTTTTTGATAGTTTGGGCCCTATTGAATAATGAATGTTTTGAATTTTCTCCAAAAGTAAAGTAGTTGCAAACTCATCCTTTTAGAAACTTGTTTGGGCTGTTGAGAGGAGTAAAAAACCATCAAAAATTTCAATCCTGCATGATTCTACCAAGAAATGTGATTCTTCGTTCAAAACGCTGGTTTTTGCTATTGGGCTCTTTTGAGTAATGAATGTTTTGAATTTTCTCCAAAAGTAAAGTAGTTGCAAACTCATGCTTTTAGGGACTTGTTTGGGCTCATGAGAGGAGTAGAAAAACATCAAAAATTTCAGTCCTGCATGATTCTACCAAGAAATGTGTGTTCATTCAAACCGCTGGTTTTTGATAGTTTGGGCCCTATTGAATAATGAATGTTTTGAATTTTCTCCAAAAGTAAAGTAGTTGCAAACTCATCCTTTTAGAAACTTGTTTGGGCTGTTGAGAGGAGTAAAAAACCATCAAAAATTTCAATCCTACATGATTCTACAAAGAAATGTGATTCTTCATTCAAAACGCTGGTTTTTGCTATTGGGCTCTATTGAATAATGAATGTTTTGAATTTTCTCCAAAAGTAAAGTAGTTGCAAACTCATCCTTTTAGAGACTTGTTTGGGCTCATGAGAGGAGTAGAAAAACATCAAAAATTTCAGTCCTGCACGATTCTACCAAGAAATGTGTGTTCATTCAAACCGCTGTTTTTTGATATTTTGGGCCCTATTGAATAATGAATGTTTTGAATTTTCTCCAAAAGTAAAGTAGTTGCAAACTTATCCTTTTAGAAACTTGTTTGGGCTGTTGAGAGGAGTAAAAAACCATCAAAAATTTCAATCCTGCATGATTCTACCAAGAAATGTGATTCTTCATTCAAAACGCTGGTTTTTGCTATTGGGCTCTATTGAATAATGAATGTTTTGAATTTTCTCCAAAAGTAAAGTAGTTGCAAACTCATCCTTTTAGAGACTTGTTTGGGCTCATGAGAGGAGTAGAAAAACATCAAAAATTTCAGTCCTGCACGATTCTACCAAGAAATGTGTGTTCATTGAAACCGCTGGTTTTTGATAGTTTGGGCCCTATTGAATAATGAATGTTTTGAATTTTCTCCAAAAGTAAAGTAGTTGCAAACTCATCGTTTTAGAAACTTGTTTGGGCTGTTGAGAGGAGTAAAAAACCATCAAAAATTTCAATCCTGCATGATTTTACCAAGAAATGTGATTCTTCATTCAAAACCTGATTTTTGCTATTGGGCTCTATTGAATAGTGAATGTTTTGAATTTTCTCCAAAAGTAAAGTAGTTGCAAACTCATGCTTTTAGAGACTTGTTTGGGCTCATGAGAGGAGTAGAAAAACATCAAAAATTTCAGTCCTGCATGATTCTACCAAGAAATGTGTGTTCATTCAAACCGCTGGTTTTTGATAGTTTGGGCCCTATTGAATAATGAATGTTTTGAATTTTCTCCAAAAGTAAAGTAGTTGCAAACTCATCCTTTTAGAAACTTGTTTGGGCTGTTGAGAGGAGTAAAAAACCATCAAAAATTTCAATCCTGCATGATTCTACCAAGAAATGTGATTCTTCATTCAAAACCTGATTTTTGCTATTGGGCTCTATTGAATAATGAATGTTTTGAATTTTCTCCAAAAGTAAAGTAGTTGCAAACTCATGCCTTTAGAGACTTGTTTGGGCTCATGAGAGGAGTAGAAAAACATCAAAAATTTCAGTCCTGCATGATTCTACCAAGAAATGTGTGTTAATTGAAACCGCTGGTTTTTGATAGTTTGGGCCCTATTGAATAATGAATGTTTTGAATTTTCTCCAAAAGTAAAGTAGTTGCAAACTCATCCTTTTAGAAACTTGTTTGGGCTGTTGAGAGGAGTAAAAAACCATCAAAAATTTCAATCCTGCATGATTCTACCAAGAAATGTGATTCTTCATTCAAAACGCTGGTTTTTGCTATTGGGCTCTATTGAATAATGAATGTTTTGAATTTTCTCCAAAAGTAAAGTAGTTGCAAACTCATGCTTTTAGAGACTTGTTTGGGCTCATGAGAGGAGTAGAAAAACATCAAAAATTTCAGTCCTGCATGATTCTACTAAGAAATGTGTGTTCATTGAAACCGCTGGTTTTTGATAGTTTGGGCCCTATTGAATAATGAATGTTTTGAATTTTCTCCAAAAGTAAAGTAGTTGCAAACTCATCCTTTTAGAAACTTGTTTGGGCTGTTGAGAGGAGTAAAAAACCATCAAAAATTTCAATCCTGCATGATTTTACCAAGAAATGTGATTCTTCATTCAAAACCTGATTTTTGCTATTGGGCTCTATTGAATAGTGAATGTTTTGAATTTTCTCCAAAAGTAAAGTAGTTGCAAACTCATGCTTTTAGAGACTTGTTTGGGCTCATGAGAGGAGTAGAAAAACATCAAAAATTTCAGTCCTGCATGATTCTACCAAGAAATGTGTGTTCATTGAAACCGCTGGTTTTTGATAGTTTGGGCCCTATTGAATAATGAATGTTTTGAATTTTCTCCAAAAGTAAAGTAGTTGCAAATTCATCCTTTTAGAAACTTGTTTGGGCTGTTGAGAGGAGTAAAAAACCATCAAAAATTTCAATCCTGCATGATTTTACCAAGAAATGTGATTCTTCATTCAAAACCTGATTTTTGCTATTGGGCTCTATTGAATAATGAATGTTTTGAATTTTCTCCAAAAGTAAAGTAGTTGCAAACTCATGCTTTTAGAGACTTGTTTGGGCTCATGAGAGGAGTAGAAAAACATCAAAAATTTCAGTCCTGCATGATTCTACCAAGAAATGTGTGTTCATTGAAACCGCTGGTTTTTGATAGTTTGGGCCCTATTGAATAATGAATGTTTTGAATTTTCTCCAAAAGTAAAGTAGTTGCAAACTCATCCTTTTAGAAACTTGTTTGGGCTGTTGAGAGGAGTAAAAAACCATCAAAAATTTCAATCCTGCATGATTCTACCAAGAAATGTGATTCTTCATTCAAAACCTGATTTTTGCTATTGGGCTCTATTGAATAATGAATGTTTTGAATTTTCTCCAAAAGTAAAGTAGTTGCAAACTCATGCTTTTAGAGACTTGTTTGGGCTCATGAGAGGAGTAGAAAAACATCAAAAATTTCAGTCCTGCATGATTCTACCAAGAAATGTGTGTTCATTGAAACCGCTGGTTTTTGATAGTTTGGGCCCTATTGAATAATGAATGTTTTGAATTTTCTCCAAAAGTAAAGTAGTTGCAAACTCATCCTTTTAGAAACTTGTTTGGGCTGTTGAGAGGAGTAAAAAACCATCAAAAATTTCAATCCTGCATGATTCTACCAAGAAATGTGATTCTTCATTCAAAACGCTGGTTTTTGCTATTGGGCTCATTTGAGTAATGAATGTTTTGAATTTTCTCCAAAAGTAAAGTAGTTGCAAACTCATGCTTTTAGAGACTTGTTTGGTCTCATGAGAGGAGTAGAAAAACATCAAAAATTTCAGTCCTGCATGATTCTACCAAGAAATGTGTGTTCATTGAAACCGCTGGTTTTTGATAGTTTGGGCCCTATTGAATAATGAATGTTTTGAATTTTCTCCAAAAGTAAAGTAGTTGCAAACTCATCCTTTTAGAAACTTGTTTGGGCTGTTGAGAGGAGTAAAAAACCATCAAAAATTTCAATCCTGCATGATTCTACCAAGAAATGTGATTCTTCATTCAAAACGCTGGTTTTTGCTATTGGGCTCTATTGAATAATGAATGTTTTGAATTTTCTCCAAAAGTAAAGTAGTTGCAAACTCATCCTTTTAGTAACTTGTTTGGGCTCATGAGAGGAGTAGAAAAACATCAAAAATTTCAGTCCTGCACGATTCTACCAAGAAATGTGTTTTCATTCAAACCGCTGTTTTTTGATATTTTGGGCCCTATTGAATAATGAATGTTTTGAATTTTCTCCAAAAGTAAAGTAGTTGCAAACTCATCCTTTTAGAAACTTGTTTGGGCTGTTGAGAGGAGTAAAAAACCATCAAAAATTTCAATCCTGCATGATTCTACCAAGAAATGTGATTCTTCATTCAAAACGCTGGTTTTTGCTATTGGGCTCTATTGAATAATGAATGTTTTGAATTTTCTCCAAAAGTAAAGTAGTTGCAAACTCATCCTTTTAGAGACTTGTTTGGGCTCATGAGAGGAGTAGAAAAACATCAAAAATTTCAGTCCTGCACGATTCTACCAAGAAATGTGTGTTCATTGAAACCGCTGTTTTTTGATAGTTTGGGCCCTATTGAATAATGAATGTTTTGAATTTTCTCCAAAAGTAAAGTAGTTGCAAACTCATCCTTTTAGAAACTTGTTTGGGCTGTTGAGAGGAGTAAAAAACCATCAAAAATTTCAATCCTGCATGATTCTACCAAGAAATGTGATTCTTCGTTCAAAACGCTGGTTTTTGCTATTGGGCTCTTTTGAGTAATGAATGTTTTGAATTTTCTCCAAAAGTAAAGTAGTTGCAAACTCATGCTTTTAGGGACTTGTTTGGGCTCATGAGAGGAGTAGAAAAACATCAAAAATTTCAGTCCTGCATGATTCTACCAAGAAATGTGTGTTCATTCAAACCGCTGGTTTTTGATAGTTTGGGCCCTATTGAATAATGAATGTTTTGAATTTTCTCCAAAAGTAAAGTAGTTGCAAACTCATCCTTTTAGAAACTTGTTTGGGCTGTTGAGAGGAGTAAAAAACCATCAAAAATTTCAATCCTGCATGATTCTACCAAGAAATGTGATTCTTCATTCAAAACGCTGGTTTTTGCTATTGGGCTCTATTGAATAATGAATGTTTTGAATTTTCTCCAAAAGTAAAGTAGTTGCAAACTCATCCTTTTAGAGACTTGTTTGGGCTCATGAGAGGAGTAGAAAAACATCAAAAATTTCAGTCCTGCACGATTCTACCAAGAAATGTGTGTTCATTCAAACCGCTGTTTTTTGATATTTTGGGCCCTATTGAATAATGAATGTTTTGAATTTTCTCCAAAAGTAAAGTAGTTGCAAACTTATCCTTTTAGAAACTTGTTTGGGCTGTTGAGAGGAGTAAAAAACCATCAAAAATTTCAATCCTGCATGATTCTACCAAGAAATGTGATTCTTCATTCAAAACGCTGGTTTTTGCTATTGGGCTCTATTGAATAATGAATGTTTTGAATTTTCTCCAAAAGTAAAGTAGTTGCAAACTCATCCTTTTAGAGACTTGTTTGGGCTCATGAGAGGAGTAGAAAAACATCAAAAATTTCAGTCCTGCACGATTCTACCAAGAAATGTGTGTTCATTGAAACCGCTGGTTTTTGATAGTTTGGGCCCTATTGAATAATGAATGTTTTGAATTTTCTCCAAAAGTAAAGTAGTTGCAAACTCATCGTTTTAGAAACTTGTTTGGGCTGTTGAGAGGAGTAAAAAACCATCAAAAATTTCAATCCTGCATGATTTTACCAAGAAATGTGATTCTTCATTCAAAACCTGATTTTTGCTATTGGGCTCTATTGAATAGTGAATGTTTTGAATTTTCTCCAAAAGTAAAGTAGTTGCAAACTCATGCTTTTAGAGACTTGTTTGGGCTCATGAGAGGAGTAGAAAAACATCAAAAATTTCAGTCCTGCATGATTCTACCAAGAAATGTGTGTTCATTCAAACCGCTGGTTTTTGATAGTTTGGGCCCTATTGAATAATGAATGTTTTGAATTTTCTCCAAATGTAAAGTAGTTGCAAACTCATCCTTTTAGAAACTTGTTTGGGCTGTTGAGAGGAGTAAAAAACCATCAAAAATTTCAATCCTGCATGATTCTACCAAGAAATGTGATTCTTCATTCAAAACCTGATTTTTGCTATTGGGCTCTATTGAATAATGAATGTTTTGAATTTTCTCCAAAAGTAAAGTAGTTGCAAACTCATGCTTTTAGAGACTTGTTTGGGCTCATGAGAGGAGTAGAAAAACATCAAAAATTTCAGTCCTGCATGATTCTACCAAGAAATGTGTGTTCATTGAAACCGCTGGTTTTTGATAGTTTGGGCCCTATTGAATAATGAATGTTTTGAATTTTCTCCAAAAGTAAAGTAGTTGCAAATTCATCCTTTTAGAAACTTGTTTGGGCTGTTGAGAGGAGTAAAAAACCATCAAAAATTTCAATCCTGCATGATTCTACCAAGAAATGTGATTCTTCATTCAAAACGCTGGTTTTTGCTATTGGGCTCTTTTGAGTAATGAATGTTTTGAATTTTCTCCAAAAGTAAAGTAGTTGCAAACTCATGCTTTTAGAGACTTGTTTGGGCTCATGAGAGGAGTAGAAAAACATCAAAAATTTCAGTCCTGCATGATTCTACCAAGAAATGTGTGTTCATTGAAACCGCTGGTTTTTGATAGTTTGGGCCCTATTGAATAATGAATGTTTTGAATTTTCTCCAAAAGTAAAGTAGTTGCAAACTCATCCTTTTAGAAACTTGTTTGGGCTGTTGAGAGGAGTAAAAAACCATCAAAAATTTCAATCCTGCATGATTTTACCAAGAAATGCGATTCTTCATTCAAAACCTGATTTTTGCTATTGGGCTCTATTGAATAATGAATGTTTTGAATTTTCTCCAAAAGTAAAGTAGTTGCAAACTCATGCTTTTAGAGACTTGTTTGGGCTCATGAGAGGAGTAGAAAAACATCAAAAATTTCAGTCCTGCATGATTCTACCAAGAAATGTGTGTTCATTGAAACCGCTGGTTTTTGATAGTTTGGGCCCTATTGAATAATGAATGTTTTGAATTTTCTCCAAAAGTAAAGTAGTTGCAAATTCATCCTTTTAGAAACTTGTTTGGGCTGTTGAGAGGAGTAAAAAACCATCAAAAATTTCAATCCTGCATGATTCTACCAAGAAATGTGATTCTTCATTCAAAACGCTGGTTTTTGCTATTGGGCTCTTTTGAGTAAT
>NW_027362299.1:0-2500 GCF_039654945.1 Dendrobates tinctorius
CGCAAAACACTTTTTTGTCCTCAAGAAACTTTTTTGTCCTCAAAACACTTTTTTGTCCTCGAGAAACTTTTTTGTCCTCAAGAAACTTTTTTGTCCTCAAAACACTTTTTTGTCCTCAAAACTCAATTTCTTCCATAATTCGACTTTCCCCCAAAAAACCACACATTCTACCCTCATGGGAGGCACTCTCCCTCGGGTCCCCACATCATATTGACGCCCCAGAGCGGTGGGAGAAGGGGAAATCTGATTTTTGCACAAAAATCCAAAAATCGCTCTAAGTCCAAAAATCCTGAAAATTTTTCTAAGTCCCAACGGTACTTTCTGAAAAGTGTACCCAGGCCCCTGGAAGCCTCCTAGGTACACCTCCTGAGACTCCCCCCTTCCTGGAAGTCTGACACATCTCGAAATTTTTCTAAGTCCCAAAAACTGGTTTTTGCTCCATAATTCGACTTTCCCCCCAAAAGCCACACATTCTACCCTCATGGGAGGCACTCTCCCTCGGGTCCCCACATCATATTGACGCCCCAGAGCGGTGGGAGAAGGGGAAATTCGATTTTTGATCAAAAATCCAAAAATCGCTCTAAGTCCAAAAATCCTGAAAATTTTTCTAAGTCCCAACGGTACTTTCTGAAAAGTGTACCCAGGCCCCTGGAAGCCTCCTAGGTACACCTCCCGAGGCGCCCCCTTCCTGGAAGTCTGTCACATCTCGAAATTTTTCTAAGTCCCAAAAAATGGTTTTTGCTCCATAATTCGACTTTCCCCCCAAAAGTCACACATTCTACCCTCATGGGAGGCACTCTCCCTCGGGTCCCCACTTCATATTGACGCCCCAGAGCGGTGGGAGAAGGGAAAATTCGATTTTTGCACAAAAATCCAAAAATCGCTCTAAGTCCAAAAATCTTGAAAATTTTTCTAAGTCCCAACGGTACTTTCTGAAAAGTGTACCCAGGCCCCTGGAAGCCTCCTAGGTACACCTCCCGAGGCGCCCCCTTCCTGGAAGTCTGACACATCTCGGAATTTTTTCTAAGTCCCCAAAAATGGTTTTTGCTCCATAATTCGACTTTCCCCCCAAAAGTCACACATTCTACCCTCATGGGAGGCACTCTCCCTCGGGTCCCCACTTCATATTGACGCCCCAGAGCGGTGGGAGAAGGGAAAATTCGATTTTTGCACAAAAATCCAAAAATCGCTCTAAGTCCAAAAATCTTGAAAATTTTTCTAAGTCCCAACGGTACTTTCTGAAAAGTGTACCCAGGCCCCTGGAAGCCTCCTAGGTACACCTCCCGAGGCGCCCCCTTCCTGGAAGTCTGACACATCTCGGAATTTTTTCTAAGTCCCCAAAAATGGTTTTTGCTCCATAATTCGACTTTCCCCCCAAAAGTCACACATTCTACCCTCATGGGAGGCACTCTCCCTCGGGTCCCCACTTCATATTGACGCCCCAGAGCGGTGGGAGAAGGGAAAATTCGATATTTGCACAAAAATCCAAAAATCGCTCTAAGTCCAAAAATCTTGAAAATTTTTCTAAGTCCCAACGGTACTTTCTGAAAAGTGTACCCAGGCCCCTGGAAGCCTCCTAGGTACACCTCCCGAGGCGCCCCCTTCCTGGAAGTCTGACACATCTCGGAATTTTTTCTAAGTCCCCAAAAATGGTTTTTGCTCCATAATTCGACTTTCCCCCCAAAAGTCACACATTCTACCCTCATGGGAGGCACTCTCCCTCGGGTCCCCACTTCATATTGACGCCCCAGAGCGGTGGGAGAAGGGAAAATTCGATTTTTGCACAAAAATCCAAAAATCGCTCTAAGTCCAAAAATCTTGAAAATTTTTCTAAGTCCCAACGGTACTTTCTGAAAAGTGTACCCAGGCCCCTGGAAGCCTCCTAGGTACACCTCCCGAGGCGCCCCCTTCCTGGAAGTCTGACACATCTCGGAATTTTTTCTAAGTCCCCAAAAATGGTTTTTGCTCCATAATTCGACTTTCCCCCCAAAAGTCACACATTCTACCCTCATGGGAGGCACTCTCCCTCGGGTCCCCACTTCATATTGACGCCCCAGAGCGGTGGGAGAAGGGAAAATTCGATTTTTGCACAAAAATCCAAAAATCGCTCTAAGTCCAAAAATCTTGAAAATTTTTCTAAGTCCCAACGGTACTTTCTGAAAAGTGTACCCAGGCCCCTGGAAGCCTCCTAGGTACACCTCCCGAGGCGCCCCCTTCCTGGAAGTCTGTCACATCTCGAAATTTTTCTAAGTCCCAAAAAATGGTTTTTGCTCCATAATTCGACTTTCCCCCCAAAAGTCACACATTCTACCCTCATGGGAGGCACTCTCCCTCGGGTCCCCTCAACATATTGACGCCCCAGAGCGGTGGGAGAAGGGGAAATCTGATTTTTGCACAAAAATCCAAAAATCGCTCTAAGTCCAAAAATCCTGAAAATTTTTCTAAGTCCCAACGGTACTTTCTGAAAAGTGTACCCAGGCCCCTGGAAGCCTCCTAGGTA
>NW_027362299.1:12500-15000 GCF_039654945.1 Dendrobates tinctorius
TCTCAGCCGGAGTGCGCAACTTCCAGACGAGAGGGACCACATGCCAAGTCGCCTACCCAAGTCGGGGAACCAGAGAAACAACTGCTTTCTATCGGGGTAGAGAGACGACACTCTCTCAAGTACATTCTGCCAGAGGTGCGCATTCCTATGTATTTGCATTGCGGGACAACGTCCCCACTTTAAGGGGACGAAGTCGGAACTGTACCCGGCCTCAAGTCACTGTAGGGCGGATGCGGCACCTAGAAAATTCCTCATTCCGGTTCTTTTTCACTTAGTCGTTTTTTTTTTTGGCAAGAATGTACCCCAGGATGGCCAAAAAGCCAAAGCCAGGGACTGAGAACCATCGAGCATGCTCTGAGGGGACATAGTCAGAGGGGGCGTCCGCCTTCCAGAGCCCTCCTTCCCACGAGGACTCCAGATTTGCCCCCCCCCCCCCTGACAACAGCCATCGCCTCCAGAGAACCAGGGACCACCGAGGGAGGGTCTGGTCGAAGCTCAGGTACCCAGGATAGCTTCTCCGGCTTGGGCATGGACCGCCAGACAAAGCCGCGGACCATGAACCATCCAGCCTGCTCTGAGGGGACATAGTCAGAGGGGGCGTCCGCCTTCAAGAGCCCTCCTTCCCACGAGGACTCCAGATTTGCCCCCCTGACAGCCATCACCTCCAGAGAACCAGGGACCGCCGAGGGAGGGTCTGGTCAAAGCTCACGTACCCCAGGACAGCTTCTCCGGCTTGGGCACAGACCGCCAGACAAAGCCGCGGACCATGAACCATCCAGCCGGCTCTGAGGGGACATGGTCAGAAGGGGCGTCCGCCTTCTAGAGCCCAAACTCGGCCACGGACTCCAGATTTGCCCCCCTGAATGCCATCACCCTTCAGAAGACCAGGGACCACCGAGGGAGGGTCTGGTCAGGCTCAGGTACCCCAGGATCGCCTCTCTCACTTGGGACGCACGACCAGCAAAAGTCCCTCCTGGAGCCGTGGAAGTTCAGTCTCGGCCGTATTTTGCAACTTCCACGACAAGAGGGACCACCTTCTAAGTCGCCTACCCGAGCCAGAGAACCATAGGAACAACCGCCATACATCGGGGTAGAGAGAGCCCACTCTCTCCTATATTCTCCCGCAGGTGCGCATTACTATGTATTTGCATTGCGGGACAATGTACTTCAATGAGCGGGACAAAGTCGGAAATGTATCCGACCTCCTGGAACTGTGCGGCTGCTACAGCAGTCAGAAATTCCCCATTCCGGTTCTTTTTCACTTGGATTTTTTTTTTTGCAATTTTTTGCCTAAAACGTATTCCTCCAACATGTACTAGCTCATGACACTTGAAATTTTTGAGCCAATTGATAATAACAGCTTTTTAGAGCTCAAAAACAAAAAAAATTTGAGCGAACAAAAAATGTTCGAAAATGACCTCAGCTCCTGGAACTGTTTTCGGTACACCTCCAGAGAGGCTCCCCTGCCTGGAAGTCTGTCACTGCTCAGCTCGAAATTTTTCTAAGTCCCAAAATTCGGTTTTTCATCCAAAATTCAACTTTCTGCCCAGGATCCACAAACTTTAAACCCAGTTGGGGGACCCTCCCTGGGGGCCCTACAACATACTGAAGCCCCCCTGTGGTGGAAGTAGGGGAATTTACTTATTTTTACACAAAATCACAAAATTCCATTTTTTGTTCGCAAAACACTTTTTTGTCCTCAAGAAACTTTTTTGTCCTCAAAACACTTTTTTGTCCTCGAGAAACTTTTTTGTCCTCAAGAAACTTTTTTGTCCTCAAAACACTTTTTTGTCCTCAAAACTCAATTTCTTCCATAATTCGACTTTCCCCCAAAAAACCACACATTCTACCCTCATGGGAGGCACTCTCCCTCGGGTCCCCACATCATATTGACGCCCCAGAGCGGTGGGAGAAGGGGAAATCTGATTTTTGCACAAAAATCCAAAAATCGCTCTAAGTCCAAAAATCCTGAAAATTTTTCTAAGTCCCAACGGTACTTTCTGAAAAGTGTACCCAGGCCCCTGGAAGCCTCCTAGGTACACCTCCTGAGACTCCCCCCTTCCTGGAAGTCTGACACATCTCGAAATTTTTCTAAGTCCCAAAAACTGGTTTTTGCTCCATAATTCGACTTTCCCCCCAAAAGCCACACATTCTACCCTCATGGGAGGCACTCTCCCTCGGGTCCCCACATCATATTGACGCCCCAGAGCGGTGGGAGAAGGGGAAATTCGATTTTTGATCAAAAATCCAAAAATCGCTCTAAGTCCAAAAATCCTGAAAATTTTTCTAAGTCCCAACGGTACTTTCTGAAAAGTGTACCCAGGCCCCTGGAAGCCTCCTAGGTACACCTCCCGAGGCGCCCCCTTCCTGGAAGTCTGTCACATCTCGAAATTTTTCTAAGTCCCAAAAAATGGTTTTTGCTCCATAATTCGACTTTCCCCCCAAAAGTCACACATTCTACCCTCATGGGAGGCACTCTCCCTCGGGTCCCCACTTCATA
>NW_027362299.1:27500-30000 GCF_039654945.1 Dendrobates tinctorius
AGAGCCCAAACTCGGCCACGGACTCCAGATTTGCCCCCCTGAATGCCATCACCCTTCAGAAGACCAGGGACCACCGAGGGAGGGTCTGGTCAGGCTCAGGTACCCCAGGATCGCCTCTCTCACTTGGGACGCACGACCAGCAAAAGTCCCTCCTGGAGCCGTGGAAGTTCAGTCTCGGCCGTATTTTGCAACTTCCACGACAAGAGGGACCACCTTCTAAGTCGCCTACCCGAGCCAGAGAACCATAGGAACAACCGCCATACATCGGGGTAGAGAGAGCCCACTCTCTCCTATATTCTCCCGCAGGTGCGCATTACTATGTATTTGCATTGCGGGACAATGTACTTCAATGAGCGGGACAAAGTCGGAAATGTATCCGACCTCCTGGAACTGTGCGGCTGCTACAGCAGTCAGAAATTCCCCATTCCGGTTCTTTTTCACTTGGATTTTTTTTTTTGCAATTTTTTGCCTAAAACGTATTCCTCCAACATGTACTAGCTCATGACACTTGAAATTTTTGAGCCAATTGATAATAACAGCTTTTTAGAGCTCAAAAACAAAAAAAATTTGAGCGAACAAAAAATGTTCGAAAATGACCTCAGCTCCTGGAACTGTTTTCGGTACACCTCCAGAGAGGCTCCCCTGCCTGGAAGTCTGTCACTGCTCAGCTCGAAATTTTTCTAAGTCCCAAAATTCGGTTTTTCATCCAAAATTCAACTTTCTGCCCAGGATCCACAAACTTTAAACCCAGTTGGGGGACCCTCCCTGGGGGCCCTACAACATACTGAAGCCCCCCTGTGGTGGAAGTAGGGGAATTTACTTATTTTTACACAAAATCACAAAATTCCATTTTTTGTTCGCAAAACACTTTTTTGTCCTCAAGAAACTTTTTTGTCCTCAAAACACTTTTTTGTCCTCGAGAAACTTTTTTGTCCTCAAGAAACTTTTTTGTCCTCAAAACACTTTTTTGTCCTCAAAACTCAATTTCTTCCATAATTCGACTTTCCCCCAAAAAACCACACATTCTACCCTCATGGGAGGCACTCTCCCTCGGGTCCCCACATCATATTGACGCCCCAGAGCGGTGGGAGAAGGGGAAATCTGATTTTTGCACAAAAATCCAAAAATCGCTCTAAGTCCAAAAATCCTGAAAATTTTTCTAAGTCCCAACGGTACTTTCTGAAAAGTGTACCCAGGCCCCTGGAAGCCTCCTAGGTACACCTCCTGAGACTCCCCCCTTCCTGGAAGTCTGACACATCTCGAAATTTTTCTAAGTCCCAAAAACTGGTTTTTGCTCCATAATTCGACTTTCCCCCCAAAAGCCACACATTCTACCCTCATGGGAGGCACTCTCCCTCGGGTCCCCACATCATATTGACGCCCCAGAGCGGTGGGAGAAGGGGAAATTCGATTTTTGATCAAAAATCCAAAAATCGCTCTAAGTCCAAAAATCCTGAAAATTTTTCTAAGTCCCAACGGTACTTTCTGAAAAGTGTACCCAGGCCCCTGGAAGCCTCCTAGGTACACCTCCCGAGGCGCCCCCTTCCTGGAAGTCTGTCACATCTCGAAATTTTTCTAAGTCCCAAAAAATGGTTTTTGCTCCATAATTCGACTTTCCCCCCAAAAGTCACACATTCTACCCTCATGGGAGGCACTCTCCCTCGGGTCCCCACTTCATATTGACGCCCCAGAGCGGTGGGAGAAGGGAAAATTCGATTTTTGCACAAAAATCCAAAAATCGCTCTAAGTCCAAAAATCTTGAAAATTTTTCTAAGTCCCAACGGTACTTTCTGAAAAGTGTACCCAGGCCCCTGGAAGCCTCCTAGGTACACCTCCCGAGGCGCCCCCTTCCTGGAAGTCTGACACATCTCGGAATTTTTTCTAAGTCCCCAAAAATGGTTTTTGCTCCATAATTCGACTTTCCCCCCAAAAGTCACACATTCTACCCTCATGGGAGGCACTCTCCCTCGGGTCCCCACTTCATATTGACGCCCCAGAGCGGTGGGAGAAGGGAAAATTCGATTTTTGCACAAAAATCCAAAAATCGCTCTAAGTCCAAAAATCTTGAAAATTTTTCTAAGTCCCAACGGTACTTTCTGAAAAGTGTACCCAGGCCCCTGGAAGCCTCCTAGGTACACCTCCCGAGGCGCCCCCTTCCTGGAAGTCTGACACATCTCGGAATTTTTTCTAAGTCCCCAAAAATGGTTTTTGCTCCATAATTCGACTTTCCCCCCAAAAGTCACACATTCTACCCTCATGGGAGGCACTCTCCCTCGGGTCCCCACTT
This sequence comes from Dendrobates tinctorius, assembly GCF_039654945.1. Taxonomy (NCBI): domain Eukaryota; kingdom Metazoa; phylum Chordata; class Amphibia; order Anura; family Dendrobatidae; genus Dendrobates; species Dendrobates tinctorius. The sequence goes on from NW_027362299.1 coordinate 29,788, forward strand.
CATATTGACGCCCCAGAGCGGTGGGAGAAGGGAAAATTCGATATTTGCACAAAAATCCAAAAATCGCTCTAAGTCCAAAAATCTTGAAAATTTTTCTAAGTCCCAACGGTACTTTCTGAAAAGTGTACCCAGGCCCCTGGAAGCCTCCTAGGTACACCTCCCGAGGCGCCCCCTTCCTGGAAGTCTGACACATCTCGGAATTTTTTCTAAGTC
>NW_027362299.1:40000-45000 GCF_039654945.1 Dendrobates tinctorius
CTCTCGCTCTCCCTCTCCCTTCCGAGCCGCCTCGGAGGACGACGTACGAGGAGCGGAAGGCGATGGCGAGTCGGGTGGGGGCACACCGCGCAGTGAGAACCCCCCCTCGCCTGCCTCCACAGCTCTGTCATCCCCCCCACTAACGTAGGGGCTCGGGAAAGACTAGTGGCGCGGAGCTCGGCAGCGGCGTGGAAACGCCACCCACCGCCGCCGCTCTCGCTGGTGCCCGCCGCGGAGGCCGCCCTTCGGGCGATGCGTGGCACGGACCTCCGCGGGCAGGGCTGCGCATCTGGAACTTCGAAAAGGGCCGCCCTTGCTAACACTGTGCTTCCCCACGCGGGGAGCGATTCGGACGGCTGGCCCCCACGCCGGGGTGGGTGGGCGCCCCGCCGTTCGCCCGCGTGGGTCGTCAGACCACTGTTCATCGTTCGGTGCGATTCAAACTTCCCACAGCTCGGCCGCCTCCGTCCTCGAACGGGAGGTGACGGCCGGCGTGCGCGCCCAAAGATAGGTGGTGGAAGCCCGGGGGTACAGGAGGAAGGACACCGCTCACCGTAAACCGACGCGAGCTCCAAAGCCCGGGTCGAGCGAGCAGCACCACCTCCCCACCCGGGAGCGCCGTGCCAGATCGATCGGAGGATAAGACCGCTCTGAGAGGACATGGACGAGAGGGGCGTCCGCCTTCCGGAGCCCCCCCTTTCGGACGAGGACTCCGGATTTGCCCCCCGAAAGCCATCACCTCCAGAGAACCAGGGACCGCCGAGGGAGGGTCTGGTCAGGCTTGGGTACCCCAGCATTGCCTCTCTCGCTTGGGATGCACGATCGGCAAAAGTCCCTCTCGGAGCTGTGGAAGTTCGGTCTCAGCCGGAGTGCGCAACTTCCAGACGAGAGGGACCACATGCCAAGTCGCCTACCCAAGTCGGGGAACCAGAGAAACAACTGCTTTCTATCGGGGTAGAGAGACGACACTCTCTCAAGTACATTCTGCCAGAGGTGCGCATTCCTATGTATTTGCATTGCGGGACAACGTCCCCACTTTAAGGGGACGAAGTCGGAACTGTACCCGGCCTCAAGTCACTGTAGGGCGGATGCGGCACCTAGAAAATTCCTCATTCCGGTTCTTTTTCACTTAGTCGTTTTTTTTTTTGGCAAGAATGTACCCCAGGATGGCCAAAAAGCCAAAGCCAGGGACTGAGAACCATCGAGCATGCTCTGAGGGGACATAGTCAGAGGGGGCGTCCGCCTTCCAGAGCCCTCCTTCCCACGAGGACTCCAGATTTGCCCCCCCCCCCCTGACAACAGCCATCGCCTCCAGAGAACCAGGGACCACCGAGGGAGGGTCTGGTCGAAGCTCAGGTACCCAGGATAGCTTCTCCGGCTTGGGCATGGACCGCCAGACAAAGCCGCGGACCATGAACCATCCAGCCTGCTCTGAGGGGACATAGTCAGAGGGGGCGTCCGCCTTCAAGAGCCCTCCTTCCCACGAGGACTCCAGATTTGCCCCCCTGACAGCCATCACCTCCAGAGAACCAGGGACCGCCGAGGGAGGGTCTGGTCAAAGCTCACGTACCCCAGGACAGCTTCTCCGGCTTGGGCACAGACCGCCAGACAAAGCCGCAGACCATGAACCATCCAGCCGGCTCTGAGGGGACATGGTCAGAAGGGGCGTCCGCCTTCTAGAGCCCAAACTCGGCCACGGACTCCAGATTTGCCCCCCTGAATGCCATCACCCTTCAGAAGACCAGGGACCACCGAGGGAGGGTCTGGTCAGGCTCAGGTACCCCAGGATCGCCTCTCTCACTTGGGACGCACGACCAGCAAAAGTCCCTCCTGGAGCCGTGGAAGTTCAGTCTCGGCCGTATTTTGCAACTTCCACGACAAGAGGGACCACCTTCTAAGTCGCCTACCCGAGCCAGAGAACCATAGGAACAACCGCCATACATCGGGGTAGAGAGAGCCCACTCTCTCCTATATTCTCCCGCAGGTGCGCATTACTATGTATTTGCATTGCGGGACAATGTACTTCAATGAGCGGGACAAAGTCGGAAATGTATCCGACCTCCTGGAACTGTGCGGCTGCTACAGCAGTCAGAAATTCCCCATTCCGGTTCTTTTTCACTTGGATTTTTTTTTTTGCAATTTTTTGCCTAAAACGTATTCCTCCAACATGTACTAGCTCATGACACTTGAAATTTTTGAGCCAATTGATAATAACAGCTTTTTAGAGCTCAAAAACAAAAAAAATTTGAGCGAACAAAAAATGTTCGAAAATGACCTCAGCTCCTGGAACTGTTTTCGGTACACCTCCAGAGAGGCTCCCCTGCCTGGAAGTCTGTCACTGCTCAGCTCGAAATTTTTCTAAGTCCCAAAATTCGGTTTTTCATCCAAAATTCAACTTTCTGCCCAGGATCCACAAACTTTAAACCCAGTTGGGGGACCCTCCCTGGGGGCCCTACAACATACTGAAGCCCCCCTGTGGTGGAAGTAGGGGAATTTACTTATTTTTACACAAAATCACAAAATTCCATTTTTTGTTCGCAAAACACTTTTTTGTCCTCAAGAAACTTTTTTGTCCTCAAAACACTTTTTTGTCCTCGAGAAACTTTTTTGTCCTCAAGAAACTTTTTTGTCCTCAAAACACTTTTTTGTCCTCAAAACTCAATTTCTTCCATAATTCGACTTTCCCCCAAAAAACCACACATTCTACCCTCATGGGAGGCACTCTCCCTCGGGTCCCCACATCATATTGACGCCCCAGAGCGGTGGGAGAAGGGGAAATCTGATTTTTGCACAAAAATCCAAAAATCGCTCTAAGTCCAAAAATCCTGAAAATTTTTCTAAGTCCCAACGGTACTTTCTGAAAAGTGTACCCAGGCCCCTGGAAGCCTCCTAGGTACACCTCCTGAGACTCCCCCCTTCCTGGAAGTCTGACACATCTCGAAATTTTTCTAAGTCCCAAAAACTGGTTTTTGCTCCATAATTCGACTTTCCCCCCAAAAGCCACACATTCTACCCTCATGGGAGGCACTCTCCCTCGGGTCCCCACATCATATTGACGCCCCAGAGCGGTGGGAGAAGGGGAAATTCGATTTTTGATCAAAAATCCAAAAATCGCTCTAAGTCCAAAAATCCTGAAAATTTTTCTAAGTCCCAACGGTACTTTCTGAAAAGTGTACCCAGGCCCCTGGAAGCCTCCTAGGTACACCTCCCGAGGCGCCCCCTTCCTGGAAGTCTGTCACATCTCGAAATTTTTCTAAGTCCCAAAAAATGGTTTTTGCTCCATAATTCGACTTTCCCCCCAAAAGTCACACATTCTACCCTCATGGGAGGCACTCTCCCTCGGGTCCCCACTTCATATTGACGCCCCAGAGCGGTGGGAGAAGGGAAAATTCGATTTTTGCACAAAAATCCAAAAATCGCTCTAAGTCCAAAAATCTTGAAAATTTTTCTAAGTCCCAACGGTACTTTCTGAAAAGTGTACCCAGGCCCCTGGAAGCCTCCTAGGTACACCTCCCGAGGCGCCCCCTTCCTGGAAGTCTGACACATCTCGGAATTTTTTCTAAGTCCCCAAAAATGGTTTTTGCTCCATAATTCGACTTTCCCCCCAAAAGTCACACATTCTACCCTCATGGGAGGCACTCTCCCTCGGGTCCCCACTTCATATTGACGCCCCAGAGCGGTGGGAGAAGGGAAAATTCGATTTTTGCACAAAAATCCAAAAATCGCTCTAAGTCCAAAAATCTTGAAAATTTTTCTAAGTCCCAACGGTACTTTCTGAAAAGTGTACCCAGGCCCCTGGAAGCCTCCTAGGTACACCTCCCGAGGCGCCCCCTTCCTGGAAGTCTGACACATCTCGGAATTTTTTCTAAGTCCCCAAAAATGGTTTTTGCTCCATAATTCGACTTTCCCCCCAAAAGTCACACATTCTACCCTCATGGGAGGCACTCTCCCTCGGGTCCCCACTTCATATTGACGCCCCAGAGCGGTGGGAGAAGGGAAAATTCGATATTTGCACAAAAATCCAAAAATCGCTCTAAGTCCAAAAATCTTGAAAATTTTTCTAAGTCCCAACGGTACTTTCTGAAAAGTGTACCCAGGCCCCTGGAAGCCTCCTAGGTACACCTCCCGAGGCGCCCCCTTCCTGGAAGTCTGACACATCTCGGAATTTTTTCTAAGTCCCCAAAAATGGTTTTTGCTCCATAATTCGACTTTCCCCCCAAAAGTCACACATTCTACCCTCATGGGAGGCACTCTCCCTCGGGTCCCCACTTCATATTGACGCCCCAGAGCGGTGGGAGAAGGGAAAATTCGATTTTTGCACAAAAATCCAAAAATCGCTCTAAGTCCAAAAATCTTGAAAATTTTTCTAAGTCCCAACGGTACTTTCTGAAAAGTGTACCCAGGCCCCTGGAAGCCTCCTAGGTACACCTCCCGAGGCGCCCCCTTCCTGGAAGTCTGACACATCTCGGAATTTTTTCTAAGTCCCCAAAAATGGTTTTTGCTCCATAATTCGACTTTCCCCCCAAAAGTCACACATTCTACCCTCATGGGAGGCACTCTCCCTCGGGTCCCCACTTCATATTGACGCCCCAGAGCGGTGGGAGAAGGGAAAATTCGATTTTTGCACAAAAATCCAAAAATCGCTCTAAGTCCAAAAATCTTGAAAATTTTTCTAAGTCCCAACGGTACTTTCTGAAAAGTGTACCCAGGCCCCTGGAAGCCTCCTAGGTACACCTCCCGAGGCGCCCCCTTCCTGGAAGTCTGTCACATCTCGAAATTTTTCTAAGTCCCAAAAAATGGTTTTTGCTCCATAATTCGACTTTCCCCCCAAAAGTCACACATTCTACCCTCATGGGAGGCACTCTCCCTCGGGTCCCCTCAACATATTGACGCCCCAGAGCGGTGGGAGAAGGGGAAATCTGATTTTTGCACAAAAATCCAAAAATCGCTCTAAGTCCAAAAATCCTGAAAATTTTTCTAAGTCCCAACGGTACTTTCTG
>NW_027362299.1:55000-57500 GCF_039654945.1 Dendrobates tinctorius
CGGCAAAAGTCCCTCTCGGAGCTGTGGAAGTTCGGTCTCAGCCGGAGTGCGCAACTTCCAGACGAGAGGGACCACATGCCAAGTCGCCTACCCAAGTCGGGGAACCAGAGAAACAACTGCTTTCTATCGGGGTAGAGAGACGACACTCTCTCAAGTACATTCTGCCAGAGGTGCGCATTCCTATGTATTTGCATTGCGGGACAACGTCCCCACTTTAAGGGGACGAAGTCGGAACTGTACCCGGCCTCAAGTCACTGTAGGGCGGATGCGGCACCTAGAAAATTCCTCATTCCGGTTCTTTTTCACTTAGTCGTTTTTTTTTTTGGCAAGAATGTACCCCAGGATGGCCAAAAAGCCAAAGCCAGGGACTGAGAACCATCGAGCATGCTCTGAGGGGACATAGTCAGAGGGGGCGTCCGCCTTCCAGAGCCCTCCTTCCCACGAGGACTCCAGATTTGCCCCCCCCCCCCCTGACAACAGCCATCGCCTCCAGAGAACCAGGGACCACCGAGGGAGGGTCTGGTCGAAGCTCAGGTACCCAGGATAGCTTCTCCGGCTTGGGCATGGACCGCCAGACAAAGCCGCGGACCATGAACCATCCAGCCTGCTCTGAGGGGACATAGTCAGAGGGGGCGTCCGCCTTCAAGAGCCCTCCTTCCCACGAGGACTCCAGATTTGCCCCCCTGACAGCCATCACCTCCAGAGAACCAGGGACCGCCGAGGGAGGGTCTGGTCAAAGCTCACGTACCCCAGGACAGCTTCTCCGGCTTGGGCACAGACCGCCAGACAAAGCCGCGGACCATGAACCATCCAGCCGGCTCTGAGGGGACATGGTCAGAAGGGGCGTCCGCCTTCTAGAGCCCAAACTCGGCCACGGACTCCAGATTTGCCCCCCTGAATGCCATCACCCTTCAGAAGACCAGGGACCACCGAGGGAGGGTCTGGTCAGGCTCAGGTACCCCAGGATCGCCTCTCTCACTTGGGACGCACGACCAGCAAAAGTCCCTCCTGGAGCCGTGGAAGTTCAGTCTCGGCCGTATTTTGCAACTTCCACGACAAGAGGGACCACCTTCTAAGTCGCCTACCCGAGCCAGAGAACCATAGGAACAACCGCCATACATCGGGGTAGAGAGAGCCCACTCTCTCCTATATTCTCCCGCAGGTGCGCATTACTATGTATTTGCATTGCGGGACAATGTACTTCAATGAGCGGGACAAAGTCGGAAATGTATCCGACCTCCTGGAACTGTGCGGCTGCTACAGCAGTCAGAAATTCCCCATTCCGGTTCTTTTTCACTTGGATTTTTTTTTTTGCAATTTTTTGCCTAAAACGTATTCCTCCAACATGTACTAGCTCATGACACTTGAAATTTTTGAGCCAATTGATAATAACAGCTTTTTAGAGCTCAAAAACAAAAAAAATTTGAGCGAACAAAAAATGTTCGAAAATGACCTCAGCTCCTGGAACTGTTTTCGGTACACCTCCAGAGAGGCTCCCCTGCCTGGAAGTCTGTCACTGCTCAGCTCGAAATTTTTCTAAGTCCCAAAATTCGGTTTTTCATCCAAAATTCAACTTTCTGCCCAGGATCCACAAACTTTAAACCCAGTTGGGGGACCCTCCCTGGGGGCCCTACAACATACTGAAGCCCCCCTGTGGTGGAAGTAGGGGAATTTACTTATTTTTACACAAAATCACAAAATTCCATTTTTTGTTCGCAAAACACTTTTTTGTCCTCAAGAAACTTTTTTGTCCTCAAAACACTTTTTTGTCCTCGAGAAACTTTTTTGTCCTCAAGAAACTTTTTTGTCCTCAAAACACTTTTTTGTCCTCAAAACTCAATTTCTTCCATAATTCGACTTTCCCCCAAAAAACCACACATTCTACCCTCATGGGAGGCACTCTCCCTCGGGTCCCCACATCATATTGACGCCCCAGAGCGGTGGGAGAAGGGGAAATCTGATTTTTGCACAAAAATCCAAAAATCGCTCTAAGTCCAAAAATCCTGAAAATTTTTCTAAGTCCCAACGGTACTTTCTGAAAAGTGTACCCAGGCCCCTGGAAGCCTCCTAGGTACACCTCCTGAGACTCCCCCCTTCCTGGAAGTCTGACACATCTCGAAATTTTTCTAAGTCCCAAAAACTGGTTTTTGCTCCATAATTCGACTTTCCCCCCAAAAGCCACACATTCTACCCTCATGGGAGGCACTCTCCCTCGGGTCCCCACATCATATTGACGCCCCAGAGCGGTGGGAGAAGGGGAAATTCGATTTTTGATCAAAAATCCAAAAATCGCTCTAAGTCCAAAAATCCTGAAAATTTTTCTAAGTCCCAACGGTACTTTCTGAAAAGTGTACCCAGGCCCCTGGAAGCCTCCTAGGTACACCTCCCGAGGCGCCCCCTTCCTGGAAGTCTGTCACATCTCGAAATTTTTCTAAGTCCCAAAAAATGGTTTTTGCTCCATAATTCGACTTTCCCCCCAAAAGTCACACATTCTACCCTC
>NW_027362299.1:70000-72500 GCF_039654945.1 Dendrobates tinctorius
GAGGGGACATGGTCAGAAGGGGCGTCCGCCTTCTAGAGCCCAAACTCGGCCACGGACTCCAGATTTGCCCCCCTGAATGCCATCACCCTTCAGAAGACCAGGGACCACCGAGGGAGGGTCTGGTCAGGCTCAGGTACCCCAGGATCGCCTCTCTCACTTGGGACGCACGACCAGCAAAAGTCCCTCCTGGAGCCGTGGAAGTTCAGTCTCGGCCGTATTTTGCAACTTCCACGACAAGAGGGACCACCTTCTAAGTCGCCTACCCGAGCCAGAGAACCATAGGAACAACCGCCATACATCGGGGTAGAGAGAGCCCACTCTCTCCTATATTCTCCCGCAGGTGCGCATTACTATGTATTTGCATTGCGGGACAATGTACTTCAATGAGCGGGACAAAGTCGGAAATGTATCCGACCTCCTGGAACTGTGCGGCTGCTACAGCAGTCAGAAATTCCCCATTCCGGTTCTTTTTCACTTGGATTTTTTTTTTTGCAATTTTTTGCCTAAAACGTATTCCTCCAACATGTACTAGCTCATGACACTTGAAATTTTTGAGCCAATTGATAATAACAGCTTTTTAGAGCTCAAAAACAAAAAAAATTTGAGCGAACAAAAAATGTTCGAAAATGACCTCAGCTCCTGGAACTGTTTTCGGTACACCTCCAGAGAGGCTCCCCTGCCTGGAAGTCTGTCACTGCTCAGCTCGAAATTTTTCTAAGTCCCAAAATTCGGTTTTTCATCCAAAATTCAACTTTCTGCCCAGGATCCACAAACTTTAAACCCAGTTGGGGGACCCTCCCTGGGGGCCCTACAACATACTGAAGCCCCCCTGTGGTGGAAGTAGGGGAATTTACTTATTTTTACACAAAATCACAAAATTCCATTTTTTGTTCGCAAAACACTTTTTTGTCCTCAAGAAACTTTTTTGTCCTCAAAACACTTTTTTGTCCTCGAGAAACTTTTTTGTCCTCAAGAAACTTTTTTGTCCTCAAAACACTTTTTTGTCCTCAAAACTCAATTTCTTCCATAATTCGACTTTCCCCCAAAAAACCACACATTCTACCCTCATGGGAGGCACTCTCCCTCGGGTCCCCACATCATATTGACGCCCCAGAGCGGTGGGAGAAGGGGAAATCTGATTTTTGCACAAAAATCCAAAAATCGCTCTAAGTCCAAAAATCCTGAAAATTTTTCTAAGTCCCAACGGTACTTTCTGAAAAGTGTACCCAGGCCCCTGGAAGCCTCCTAGGTACACCTCCTGAGACTCCCCCCTTCCTGGAAGTCTGACACATCTCGAAATTTTTCTAAGTCCCAAAAACTGGTTTTTGCTCCATAATTCGACTTTCCCCCCAAAAGCCACACATTCTACCCTCATGGGAGGCACTCTCCCTCGGGTCCCCACATCATATTGACGCCCCAGAGCGGTGGGAGAAGGGGAAATTCGATTTTTGATCAAAAATCCAAAAATCGCTCTAAGTCCAAAAATCCTGAAAATTTTTCTAAGTCCCAACGGTACTTTCTGAAAAGTGTACCCAGGCCCCTGGAAGCCTCCTAGGTACACCTCCCGAGGCGCCCCCTTCCTGGAAGTCTGTCACATCTCGAAATTTTTCTAAGTCCCAAAAAATGGTTTTTGCTCCATAATTCGACTTTCCCCCCAAAAGTCACACATTCTACCCTCATGGGAGGCACTCTCCCTCGGGTCCCCACTTCATATTGACGCCCCAGAGCGGTGGGAGAAGGGAAAATTCGATTTTTGCACAAAAATCCAAAAATCGCTCTAAGTCCAAAAATCTTGAAAATTTTTCTAAGTCCCAACGGTACTTTCTGAAAAGTGTACCCAGGCCCCTGGAAGCCTCCTAGGTACACCTCCCGAGGCGCCCCCTTCCTGGAAGTCTGACACATCTCGGAATTTTTTCTAAGTCCCCAAAAATGGTTTTTGCTCCATAATTCGACTTTCCCCCCAAAAGTCACACATTCTACCCTCATGGGAGGCACTCTCCCTCGGGTCCCCACTTCATATTGACGCCCCAGAGCGGTGGGAGAAGGGAAAATTCGATTTTTGCACAAAAATCCAAAAATCGCTCTAAGTCCAAAAATCTTGAAAATTTTTCTAAGTCCCAACGGTACTTTCTGAAAAGTGTACCCAGGCCCCTGGAAGCCTCCTAGGTACACCTCCCGAGGCGCCCCCTTCCTGGAAGTCTGACACATCTCGGAATTTTTTCTAAGTCCCCAAAAATGGTTTTTGCTCCATAATTCGACTTTCCCCCCAAAAGTCACACATTCTACCCTCATGGGAGGCACTCTCCCTCGGGTCCCCACTTCATATTGACGCCCCAGAGCGGTGGGAGAAGGGAAAATTCGATATTTGCACAAAAATCCAAAAATCGCTCTAAGTCCAAAAATCTTGAAAATTTTTCTAAGTCCCAACGGTACTTTCTGAAAAGTGTACCCAGGCCCCTGGAAGCCTCCTAGGTACACCTCCCGAGGCGCCCCCTTCCTG
>NW_027362299.1:82500-85000 GCF_039654945.1 Dendrobates tinctorius
CTCCATCTTCCCCTCGCTCGGGGGGCGTTCGCTCTCTCGCTCTCCCTCTCCCTTCCGAGCCGCCTCGGAGGACGACGTACGAGGAGCGGAAGGCGATGGCGAGTCGGGTGGGGGCACACCGCGCAGTGAGAACCCCCCCTCGCCTGCCTCCACAGCTCTGTCATCCCCCCCACTAACGTAGGGGCTCGGGAAAGACTAGTGGCGCGGAGCTCGGCAGCGGCGTGGAAACGCCACCCACCGCCGCCGCTCTCGCTGGTGCCCGCCGCGGAGGCCGCCCTTCGGGCGATGCGTGGCACGGACCTCCGCGGGCAGGGCTGCGCATCTGGAACTTCGAAAAGGGCCGCCCTTGCTAACACTGTGCTTCCCCACGCGGGGAGCGATTCGGACGGCTGGCCCCCACGCCGGGGTGGGTGGGCGCCCCGCCGTTCGCCCGCGTGGGTCGTCAGACCACTGTTCATCGTTCGGTGCGATTCAAACTTCCCACAGCTCGGCCGCCTCCGTCCTCGAACGGGAGGTGACGGCCGGCGTGCGCGCCCAAAGATAGGTGGTGGAAGCCCGGGGGTACAGGAGGAAGGACACCGCTCACCGTAAACCGACGCGAGCTCCAAAGCCCGGGTCGAGCGAGCAGCACCACCTCCCCACCCGGGAGCGCCGTGCCAGATCGATCGGAGGATAAGACCGCTCTGAGAGGACATGGACGAGAGGGGCGTCCGCCTTCCGGAGCCCCCCCTTTCGGACGAGGACTCCGGATTTGCCCCCCGAAAGCCATCACCTCCAGAGAACCAGGGACCGCCGAGGGAGGGTCTGGTCAGGCTTGGGTACCCCAGCATTGCCTCTCTCGCTTGGGATGCACGATCGGCAAAAGTCCCTCTCGGAGCTGTGGAAGTTCGGTCTCAGCCGGAGTGCGCAACTTCCAGACGAGAGGGACCACATGCCAAGTCGCCTACCCAAGTCGGGGAACCAGAGAAACAACTGCTTTCTATCGGGGTAGAGAGACGACACTCTCTCAAGTACATTCTGCCAGAGGTGCGCATTCCTATGTATTTGCATTGCGGGACAACGTCCCCACTTTAAGGGGACGAAGTCGGAACTGTACCCGGCCTCAAGTCACTGTAGGGCGGATGCGGCACCTAGAAAATTCCTCATTCCGGTTCTTTTTCACTTAGTCGTTTTTTTTTTTGGCAAGAATGTACCCCAGGATGGCCAAAAAGCCAAAGCCAGGGACTGAGAACCATCGAGCATGCTCTGAGGGGACATAGTCAGAGGGGGCGTCCGCCTTCCAGAGCCCTCCTTCCCACGAGGACTCCAGATTTGCCCCCCCCCCCCTGACAACAGCCATCGCCTCCAGAGAACCAGGGACCACCGAGGGAGGGTCTGGTCGAAGCTCAGGTACCCAGGATAGCTTCTCCGGCTTGGGCATGGACCGCCAGACAAAGCCGCGGACCATGAACCATCCAGCCTGCTCTGAGGGGACATAGTCAGAGGGGGCGTCCGCCTTCAAGAGCCCTCCTTCCCACGAGGACTCCAGATTTGCCCCCCTGACAGCCATCACCTCCAGAGAACCAGGGACCGCCGAGGGAGGGTCTGGTCAAAGCTCACGTACCCCAGGACAGCTTCTCCGGCTTGGGCACAGACCGCCAGACAAAGCCGCGGACCATGAACCATCCAGCCGGCTCTGAGGGGACATGGTCAGAAGGGGCGTCCGCCTTCTAGAGCCCAAACTCGGCCACGGACTCCAGATTTGCCCCCCTGAATGCCATCACCCTTCAGAAGACCAGGGACCACCGAGGGAGGGTCTGGTCAGGCTCAGGTACCCCAGGATCGCCTCTCTCACTTGGGACGCACGACCAGCAAAAGTCCCTCCTGGAGCCGTGGAAGTTCAGTCTCGGCCGTATTTTGCAACTTCCACGACAAGAGGGACCACCTTCTAAGTCGCCTACCCGAGCCAGAGAACCATAGGAACAACCGCCATACATCGGGGTAGAGAGAGCCCACTCTCTCCTATATTCTCCCGCAGGTGCGCATTACTATGTATTTGCATTGCGGGACAATGTACTTCAATGAGCGGGACAAAGTCGGAAATGTATCCGACCTCCTGGAACTGTGCGGCTGCTACAGCAGTCAGAAATTCCCCATTCCGGTTCTTTTTCACTTGGATTTTTTTTTTTGCAATTTTTTGCCTAAAACGTATTCCTCCAACATGTACTAGCTCATGACACTTGAAATTTTTGAGCCAATTGATAATAACAGCTTTTTAGAGCTCAAAAACAAAAAAAATTTGAGCGAACAAAAAATGTTCGAAAATGACCTCAGCTCCTGGAACTGTTTTCGGTACACCTCCAGAGAGGCTCCCCTGCCTGGAAGTCTGTCACTGCTCAGCTCGAAATTTTTCTAAGTCCCAAAATTCGGTTTTTCATCCAAAATTCAACTTTCTGCCCAGGATCCACAAACTTTAAACCCAGTTGGGGGACCCTCCCTGGGGGCCCTACAACATACTGAA
>NW_027362299.1:97500-100000 GCF_039654945.1 Dendrobates tinctorius
AAAGCCGCGGACCATGAACCATCCAGCCTGCTCTGAGGGGACATAGTCAGAGGGGGCGTCCGCCTTCAAGAGCCCTCCTTCCCACGAGGACTCCAGATTTGCCCCCCTGACAGCCATCACCTCCAGAGAACCAGGGACCGCCGAGGGAGGGTCTGGTCAAAGCTCACGTACCCCAGGACAGCTTCTCCGGCTTGGGCACAGACCGCCAGACAAAGCCGCGGACCATGAACCATCCAGCCGGCTCTGAGGGGACATGGTCAGAAGGGGCGTCCGCCTTCTAGAGCCCAAACTCGGCCACGGACTCCAGATTTGCCCCCCTGAATGCCATCACCCTTCAGAAGACCAGGGACCACCGAGGGAGGGTCTGGTCAGGCTCAGGTACCCCAGGATCGCCTCTCTCACTTGGGACGCACGACCAGCAAAAGTCCCTCCTGGAGCCGTGGAAGTTCAGTCTCGGCCGTATTTTGCAACTTCCACGACAAGAGGGACCACCTTCTAAGTCGCCTACCCGAGCCAGAGAACCATAGGAACAACCGCCATACATCGGGGTAGAGAGAGCCCACTCTCTCCTATATTCTCCCGCAGGTGCGCATTACTATGTATTTGCATTGCGGGACAATGTACTTCAATGAGCGGGACAAAGTCGGAAATGTATCCGACCTCCTGGAACTGTGCGGCTGCTACAGCAGTCAGAAATTCCCCATTCCGGTTCTTTTTCACTTGGATTTTTTTTTTTGCAATTTTTTGCCTAAAACGTATTCCTCCAACATGTACTAGCTCATGACACTTGAAATTTTTGAGCCAATTGATAATAACAGCTTTTTAGAGCTCAAAAACAAAAAAAATTTGAGCGAACAAAAAATGTTCGAAAATGACCTCAGCTCCTGGAACTGTTTTCGGTACACCTCCAGAGAGGCTCCCCTGCCTGGAAGTCTGTCACTGCTCAGCTCGAAATTTTTCTAAGTCCCAAAATTCGGTTTTTCATCCAAAATTCAACTTTCTGCCCAGGATCCACAAACTTTAAACCCAGTTGGGGGACCCTCCCTGGGGGCCCTACAACATACTGAAGCCCCCCTGTGGTGGAAGTAGGGGAATTTACTTATTTTTACACAAAATCACAAAATTCCATTTTTTGTTCGCAAAACACTTTTTTGTCCTCAAGAAACTTTTTTGTCCTCAAAACACTTTTTTGTCCTCGAGAAACTTTTTTGTCCTCAAGAAACTTTTTTGTCCTCAAAACACTTTTTTGTCCTCAAAACTCAATTTCTTCCATAATTCGACTTTCCCCCAAAAAACCACACATTCTACCCTCATGGGAGGCACTCTCCCTCGGGTCCCCACATCATATTGACGCCCCAGAGCGGTGGGAGAAGGGGAAATCTGATTTTTGCACAAAAATCCAAAAATCGCTCTAAGTCCAAAAATCCTGAAAATTTTTCTAAGTCCCAACGGTACTTTCTGAAAAGTGTACCCAGGCCCCTGGAAGCCTCCTAGGTACACCTCCTGAGACTCCCCCCTTCCTGGAAGTCTGACACATCTCGAAATTTTTCTAAGTCCCAAAAACTGGTTTTTGCTCCATAATTCGACTTTCCCCCCAAAAGCCACACATTCTACCCTCATGGGAGGCACTCTCCCTCGGGTCCCCACATCATATTGACGCCCCAGAGCGGTGGGAGAAGGGGAAATTCGATTTTTGATCAAAAATCCAAAAATCGCTCTAAGTCCAAAAATCCTGAAAATTTTTCTAAGTCCCAACGGTACTTTCTGAAAAGTGTACCCAGGCCCCTGGAAGCCTCCTAGGTACACCTCCCGAGGCGCCCCCTTCCTGGAAGTCTGTCACATCTCGAAATTTTTCTAAGTCCCAAAAAATGGTTTTTGCTCCATAATTCGACTTTCCCCCCAAAAGTCACACATTCTACCCTCATGGGAGGCACTCTCCCTCGGGTCCCCACTTCATATTGACGCCCCAGAGCGGTGGGAGAAGGGAAAATTCGATTTTTGCACAAAAATCCAAAAATCGCTCTAAGTCCAAAAATCTTGAAAATTTTTCTAAGTCCCAACGGTACTTTCTGAAAAGTGTACCCAGGCCCCTGGAAGCCTCCTAGGTACACCTCCCGAGGCGCCCCCTTCCTGGAAGTCTGACACATCTCGGAATTTTTTCTAAGTCCCCAAAAATGGTTTTTGCTCCATAATTCGACTTTCCCCCCAAAAGTCACACATTCTACCCTCATGGGAGGCACTCTCCCTCGGGTCCCCACTTCATATTGACGCCCCAGAGCGGTGGGAGAAGGGAAAATTCGATTTTTGCACAAAAATCCAAAAATCGCTCTAAGTCCAAAAATCTTGAAAATTTTTCTAAGTCCCAACGGTACTTTCTGAAAAGTGTACCCAGGCCCCTGGAAGCCTCCTAGGTACACCTCCCGAGGCGCCCCCTTCCTGGAAGTCTGACACATCTCGGAATTTTTTCTAAGTCCCCAAAAATGGTTTTTGCTCCATAATT
>NW_027362299.1:110000-112178 GCF_039654945.1 Dendrobates tinctorius
GGGTCCGCCGCGGCTCCGGCACAAGCCCCAGCGACGCAGAGGTCGCGCGGGGCGTAGTCGGCCTGGCCGTATCGGCGTCGCCCTCCAGCGTAGTCCCTACACCCGGCTCTTGCCCGTCCTCAAAGGGATGCCCGAGCGGCTTTTCCTCCCAGGGCTGTTCCCCCGCCTGGCGGGAACACGGGGGGGTGCGCAGGGCAGCGTTCTGCCGTACTCCCTTCACCTCTCGCCCCATTCAAATCGCTCCCTTCTCCATCTTCCCCTCGCTCGGGGGGCGTTCGCTCTCTCGCTCTCCCTCTCCCTTCCGAGCCGCCTCGGAGGACGACGTACGAGGAGCGGAAGGCGATGGCGAGTCGGGTGGGGGCACACCGCGCAGTGAGAACCCCCCCTCGCCTGCCTCCACAGCTCTGTCATCCCCCCCACTAACGTAGGGGCTCGGGAAAGACTAGTGGCGCGGAGCTCGGCAGCGGCGTGGAAACGCCACCCACCGCCGCCGCTCTCGCTGGTGCCCGCCGCGGAGGCCGCCCTTCGGGCGATGCGTGGCACGGACCTCCGCGGGCAGGGCTGCGCATCTGGAACTTCGAAAAGGGCCGCCCTTGCTAACACTGTGCTTCCCCACGCGGGGAGCGATTCGGACGGCTGGCCCCCACGCCGGGGTGGGTGGGCGCCCCGCCGTTCGCCCGCGTGGGTCGTCAGACCACTGTTCATCGTTCGGTGCGATTCAAACTTCCCACAGCTCGGCCGCCTCCGTCCTCGAACGGGAGGTGACGGCCGGCGTGCGCGCCCAAAGATAGGTGGTGGAAGCCCGGGGGTACAGGAGGAAGGACACCGCTCACCGTAAACCGACGCGAGCTCCAAAGCCCGGGTCGAGCGAGCAGCACCACCTCCCCACCCGGGAGCGCCGTGCCAGATCGATCGGAGGATAAGACCGCTCTGAGAGGACATGGACGAGAGGGGCGTCCGCCTTCCGGAGCCCCCCCTTTCGGACGAGGACTCCGGATTTGCCCCCCGAAAGCCATCACCTCCAGAGAACCAGGGACCGCCGAGGGAGGGTCTGGTCAGGCTTGGGTACCCCAGCATTGCCTCTCTCGCTTGGGATGCACGATCGGCAAAAGTCCCTCTCGGAGCTGTGGAAGTTCGGTCTCAGCCGGAGTGCGCAACTTCCAGACGAGAGGGACCACATGCCAAGTCGCCTACCCAAGTCGGGGAACCAGAGAAACAACTGCTTTCTATCGGGGTAGAGAGACGACACTCTCTCAAGTACATTCTGCCAGAGGTGCGCATTCCTATGTATTTGCATTGCGGGACAACGTCCCCACTTTAAGGGGACGAAGTCGGAACTGTACCCGGCCTCAAGTCACTGTAGGGCGGATGCGGCACCTAGAAAATTCCTCATTCCGGTTCTTTTTCACTTAGTCGTTTTTTTTTTTGGCAAGAATGTACCCCAGGATGGCCAAAAAGCCAAAGCCAGGGACTGAGAACCATCGAGCATGCTCTGAGGGGACATAGTCAGAGGGGGCGTCCGCCTTCCAGAGCCCTCCTTCCCACGAGGACTCCAGATTTGCCCCCCCCCCCCTGACAACAGCCATCGCCTCCAGAGAACCAGGGACCACCGAGGGAGGGTCTGGTCGAAGCTCAGGTACCCAGGATAGCTTCTCCGGCTTGGGCATGGACCGCCAGACAAAGCCGCGGACCATGAACCATCCAGCCTGCTCTGAGGGGACATAGTCAGAGGGGGCGTCCGCCTTCAAGAGCCCTCCTTCCCACGAGGACTCCAGATTTGCCCCCCTGACAGCCATCACCTCCAGAGAACCAGGGACCGCCGAGGGAGGGTCTGGTCAAAGCTCACGTACCCCAGGACAGCTTCTCCGGCTTGGGCACAGACCGCCAGACAAAGCCGCGGACCATGAACCATCCAGCCGGCTCTGAGGGGACATGGTCAGAAGGGGCGTCCGCCTTCTAGAGCCCAAACTCGGCCACGGACTCCAGATTTGCCCCCCTGAATGCCATCACCCTTCAGAAGACCAGGGACCACCGAGGGAGGGTCTGGTCAGGCTCAGGTACCCCAGGATCGCCTCTCTCACTTGGGACGCACGACCAGCAAAAGTCCCTCCTGGAGCCGTGGAAGTTCAGTCTCGGCCGTATTTTGCAACTTCCACGACAAGAGGGACCACCTTCTAA